>NC_056751.1:593752291-593832291 GCF_019279795.1 Protopterus annectens
AGCTGGCCTTGGAAGATTTTGAGGGATCGTAATTTTTTGCTAGTACTGATCAGAGATGCCTTCCCTATTAGGGATTTTGCTCTAATCATGTAGTAGCTTCCTCCTTCTGTTGTACAGTTTATTTATGGCAGGGGTCCACCAGACTGGACGCCTGCCTTTGGATGATTGGGTCTTGGTTTTGTTTGGGATAGCATGATCTATACATTCCTGGAGATGTCCGTAGAATGCGTTTTTATATAGGATTCTGCAGTTTGGACCATAAGTTTCCACTGGCCCTGGGGCCTTGAAGGATTCCACTTCGGTTTTGAGAAGTTTTTCACTGTGGTTTTCTGGGCTGGGGGTGGGGTCAGGATGTGGACATCCAGTGAAATTAATTTATGGTCTGATCTTACCAATGAGGGATATACTTCTGGTGTGGAGCATAGAGTCCCCATGTTGGTAATCAGGTCTAGTATGTTGCCCCCTCTTGTGGGAGTGGTGACTAGTTGTTCCATAGCATTTGAGTTTATAATTTCCAGGAACCTTTGGGCTAAGGTGCTGGGGCTTGAGTAGTGCTCCCAGTCAATGTTTGGGTAGTTGAAGTCGCCCAATATAATGGTGTTTGGAGAGATCTTCATGTTTTCAGGAAAGCCGAGTGGGATCCCTGACTTTGAGAGGATGGTCTGTAGGATGCTATAAACTGAAAAGCAGTCTTGCCCACTGTTAGTTGCACATGGATGGTGTCCGATACTTCGTGCAATGCCACTAACCTGGAGGTGTGGATATCCTTGATAAATATGAAAACTCCCCCTCCTTTTGTGGTTCGGTCCAGGTTTTGGGGCCGAAAAGCATGATATGAGGTGTAGCCTGGTAGTGCTGGGGTGCTCTCTGGAGCCTTGAACCAGGTTTCTGTCACTGCACAGATATCTATGTTCTCTATACTGGGGAGAGCTTCGAGTGCGTGCATCTTGAGGTTAAGACTTCTGGCGTTTAGCATATAATATATTTCAAGAGTGGACTTTTTAATTTTCATTTTTTCATGGGAGAGATTTTGGGAGGGGGTAGCAGCAGTGTGTTGTGGGTGTTTTTTAATAGTTGAGCATGTAGGGTGGGGGTGTGTGCTTACCCGTGTGGGTGGGAAGTAGTAAGTTTATAGCCAATGCAAAGTTTATAGCCAATACAAAGCAGTTAGTAGACAAGTGCAAGTAAAACAGGTTTCTTTCATTTTCCTGAATGTAGAAACTTGTCAGCCAGTAAGACTACCCTGTATATGCCAGTTATTCTACTGGTCAGGAGGACCATGTCCAACTTAGGAAGTGGTCCTTGGAGTGTAAGGATAATTCTGTTGGGGAGAGGGATGTTGAGAACTACGTTTCAGCACAGGCAGGCATGTGTTTCACTCAATTAAGTTGATACACAGTTGTGTTAGTTTACATTTGCTTACCTTGTACAAATGCAACATTTTCAGTGAATGTTTGGGAGTCGTCCCTTCTGGCGGAACTTCTGCATTGTCTGGGTGTGATGTAGTGATCGGGGACTGTGCACTGCGAGGAAGTTGGTGTGTGGCGGTCTTGTGTTACAGAACGGGTCTTCCTAAGTTAAGGTGTCAGGTTAGGGGCCGTGTTAAGCTGGCATGTATTGGTAAGGTGGACAAAGGGGGCTCCCACCTTTTTAAATGCTAATACTGACCTGATGCCTTAACCTTAAGAACACCTTTTACACTACCACTTTTCAGGCAAAAGTTGTCTGAACTTTGTGTTAGAAATTTGTGATTTAGATGCTTGTGAATTTTTATTATGAACCATGTGTAGCATATGTTATCTTATTCTAGCTGAGCACATCTTGTTGCTTCAGGATTGTTTTTTAATACTTGCTTGACCCGTTATTGAATACAGGCTGCTTGAAACAAGAGGTACAGTGATCGCTAGAGTGAAGCACCATACGTTTAGACAACTTTTAACAGTTTCAGGAATTGTTATAGTGCAGTCGCAGAAATTGCTATTCTACACTTCTATAAATTATGTTGTTGACTTCTGCATATTCAATCAATATTTTGATTTTTTTTTTTTTTTTTGTTCCGTAGGCATTTAGTGAATATTTACTAGAAGGATTTTAGTACCCCTATCCCTGCTCCTTTACACATTGCCCCTGTCTACGATGGACTAGGACTTTGAACCAGGGTGAATTAAGATTTGCCCGTCTGTGTGAGTTAGATTTACTGAGTAAGATTTGCTTTGTTTGTTTTTGTATGGAGTGTGGGCTTATTCTACAAGTAGAGAGGTTCTTTAAGAGAGACGTCTAGCTAGCAATTTTAACAACACATTTAACAAGAAGAGTGTGGTATAGATTTAGGTCCTTAAAAGTATCATGTAGTGGTATAGATTTAGGTCCTTAAAAGTATCATGTAGAAGGTCAGACAGCTCCATATCATTTACTGCTGTGTGGGCCTGTCAGAGAGAGCCACAGAGGAGTCTGTTAGACACCCAATACAATATAAGATCTGTGTAGCTTGGCAGCATTTTTGTTTTAAACCAGATGTGCTTGGGTAAGTGTATGCCAGAGGTGGCTTTGGAGATGTATACTGATAAGCATGGAATAGAAGAGGCTATAATGTCTTGCATCTGGAAGATATTCCATAAGTAATTAGGATTGGTAAAAAGGTTTAACTACTGTAATGGTTGAAGAATTTGTTCATGAATGTGCCTAAAGACAACGTGTTTAGGGGGGCTATTTTATGTGATGGTTTTGGGGTGTGCTTTTTTGCCATAAACTACAGTGCTACATTTTTTAACATTGAGCTTTGTTAAAGTTCAAATAACTGAGTTTTTACAGGTTAGGCTCTGCTGGAGGATGGTGCCCAGGTTTGCAGCCATCGTCAGACTTGGTCAGTAAGCCCTCCTTTAGCTTTTTATGTTAGTAAAGTACAAGCTAGAGAGTAACTGTTCTCAGAATGAACCTTCAGGGGTACCACTAGTGACAAGGTATATCTTCTTGCAACCTACCCAAGCAGAAAGGATTCTGCTTTACCGTCCAGTGAATTACACCAGGGGTCGGGGGGGCTAATTTTTAGTTGGCCTAGGTTTAATGATCCCAAAATGTGGGATGTCAGTCTTTACATAAATCCAATAATAAAGCAGGAGACTCACTTTTCTCCTATGTAGTAGGGAAATGCTGGAACCAACTCCCAACAGACCTCACTACAATCTCCTTCCTCACTCTTCAAAAAGAAGCTAAAACTTTATCTCACAAACCACTGGCTCTGTCCATGCAGCAACCCTGACTAAAAATCTCCCTTCCTGCCTATTACTAGATTACTCTTCCTAAATTATTTCACATTGTGCTATTCTGATTCTGTAAGCCACATAACCTGCAAATTTGAACTACTTCTCCCAGCTTCATTACCTCTCCTTCCTACCTTATTCTTAACAAACCTCTCTATTCCCCCCCCTTTTTTTTCTTTCTGTCTCATTGTACCATCACTAATCCCCTCTCTACTCCTTGTATTTAACAAAAAAAAAAAAAAACTTATCGTTGTGGATTTAATGGGATGAGATTTGTTTTTGTGAATTTAACTGTTGTATTCCAATTATTTTCTGTTATTGTTAACATAACCAAACAATTTTGGATTTTCTTCATGATCACAAGTGCCCTCTAACTTTGATTTGTATTAAATCGTTTGTCATTTTTTTGGAGCTTTTCTCCCCGGGCCTCTACTGAAAATGGGCTTGTATCCAGATAGACTAGCCCGGTCAACAAATGTTAGATAAATAAAATAATAAATTTACCAAGCTCCAGGTGCACCAGTTTGTTTTTGTTTATAACTTCAGTCACTTCCATAGAAGTTTACCAGGTTAAGTAGGTTTCTCAAAATCATATCATTTAAAGTCTAGGAATTGTAAGCTGACATAGTTGTTTATGAATCTGATGCTGCTGATTTTTTTTTTTTTTTTTTTTTTTTTCCATTGCCTGACGAACTAGTCTGATCATTTTTCCCAAGGGCAGTAAATGGCCCACCCTTGTGGAGGGGAACAACCATGTTCCGCATATTTCAGGAACATATGCAGTGGACAGACTAAGCTTAAGTGGACCTACAAGGGTGTTTAATAAAGCAGTGCTTCTACCAAACAGCCTGGTATGTTTGGAGCTATAAAGCAATTGCTCCTTGTTTGGAGAGAATATCTAATACTTGTCCATTATGGGGATGGGGGATGCTGATTTGATAATATAGTAAGGAAAGTAGGTGGAAAATGGGAGCAATTGGCGCCATGCTTGTGGAATTATGTTTACAATATCTTCTGGGTCCAAGTAACTGGTTCCATTTAGATATTGGTTAAGTGCATTGTTCATGAAATTCCTGACCATAATTGAAGGCTGTGTGCTGGTACCAACAATATTTAACTCTTATTTGGCCTTAACAGTTTTGATCTTTTATTACTACTTTGTTCACTCAATTTGTCTGTGTTTGGAGCAGAGGGATCAGATATTTTTTTCCCCTCTTGTTTTTGGTTGGTTTATGCTGTCTTTCTGTTGAATGAGTTTGCCTCCAAAACTGACATTGTTTGGGGACTGATCTCTGTAAGAACGTGCATGAAAGTAAATAATGGTAAATTGCAGCCATTTAGCTAAGGAATCAGAGTGATGGAGAGCTTTTAAATTCTATAAGATTGCTAAGCTGGCACTATGTGGTTTGCCTTGGGGGGGGGGGGCACTGAAGACCTTGGGATTTCAGGGCACCTTTGGCTGGGATGTTATATAAAATACAAAAGCATTATGGTCCGATTAACTAGTGAGGGGATAGCTATGATTTGGTACATAATGAAGCCAAATCTATGTAAACTAAATTAAAAATTTGGGACCTAGTTGGGAGTAGACTCGTTGGCCTAAAAAGAGTAGGTATGATTGGCGCTGTGTGCCGCTCTCGCGAGCATGGGCAACAAGCCCTTCACAGCTTTACTGCTGCATAAGAAAATGCTAATTTCTGGCTCCTCTCTGGCTTTTGGGGATCAATTATCAGCTTGTGCTGCTCCTTCGCTGGGCAGTTAAGTTCCATTTGTGGGTTGGGGGAGCCTCTTCAGGGACGATGTTTTTAAAGTAAATTATGTGCTTACGTGATCTGTCGCAAGACTGTACTGTATTTGTAAAAGAGCGCTTTTTCCTGTTAGAAAAACTGGTTTACTTTTAAAACTGAGGTGGAATTGTTTTTTACTTTATGGGGCTGGCAGAGGTTGTAGTTGTAGCTGCTGTAGTTCTATTGCTTTTATTGTGTGTCTTTAGCAAAGGTATCGTTAAGACTTTTTTTTTTACTTTTATTTGCTGCTTGCTTTCCCTGGGAAGGAGGTGCCATTTTTAGCTTGACCATGATCCCACAGTCGGCCCTTCTTCCAGCCACAAAATGAAAGTTAAGCAAACTGTCTTTGCCATCACAGCAGGCTAGCAATTTGTTGCAGCCACAGGTGAGTGATTTGCTGTAACCATTAGCTGTGCCTCAGTGTGTGGGTTTTTTTTTTTACACCAGAGGGATCCAGGGTAGCACCTACAACCACTGTAGACTGGGGGTTAGCCACATCTGCAGCTGTTGGGGTCCTTTTGGTGGGCAAGGGTGTAAAAATAGGAAAAGTAGATGCCTCCTTTCCTGAAGAACTTCAGGATTCTGAATCTGGACAGGAGGGCATATGAACAGATGCAGGTTTATTTTCTTTGTATTTCTGACTCTGAGGAGAGCTCAGATTCCTACTGTCTCGGGGGGGGGGGGGGGTCACTTCACCTGTGACTATTTCAAGAATTTGCCAGTCTTTTCAGTTGGAGATCACTGAGGTTTCTCAGTCCCTCAAAAAATACTGTGAACGGTTATAGAAAGAACATCTATAACTTGCATCTATCCCTCCACTTCTTTCAGCTTTGGAGGATGTGTTACTGCCTGCAATTTTCTGGCAGTCAGACTGCTACCCCTAAAAAGGCAGCATGAGGACTTCCAAGATGACTGCTCACTGATCAATAGCTTAATTTCAGCTCTCCCAGTATGGAAAAAGAAACAGAGGTACGGGACAATAACTGCTAGTTTTCATAAATTTACTGGTTAGTAAGCACACTGCCTAGGTACTAGCAAAGAAGAAACTTGGAGAACCTGAAAGAAAACAAACTAGAAAAGGTGAAGGGAAAATGCTGAATAAGAATAATCCTTTAGCTGTTCAGCAAAAAGCATTTAAAGCTCAAGCTTTGCAAGACATTGTTCCTAGTAATGTAGAGGAAAAAATGAAATGTGCTCAGAGCTGATTAAAATAAAACACTGAAGGAATATATCCACTCTGAAGGCTATAAAAAAGGAAGTTTTAAACAATTGTTCAGATGAACTGATAAAACTGCAAAAAGCAGAGGTCAAAATGAAGAAAAGGGTAGGCTGAGAATGAGACTGCTCAAGAAGAGCATTCAAAAAATGGCATCGTTGGATGATAGCTCATACAGAAAACCTGAGACTTTCTACTGTACCAAAAAACTGGAAAGAGCAGACAATTAATTTTTATGAAAGCACAAATAAGGAACTGGACTGGTATTCCATAGAAGGATTTTTTTAGTTGAAAGGGTACGTCCTTCTCCCAACCCGATAGTGAGAAAGCAGCAACGACATGGATTAGTAAAGATGCAATCATCAACAGCAGAAAGGGTTGTTCTGACAAAACTGTAACAAAAAGGAATTATTACAAATTGGTGATGAGTATTTGAGGAAAATGATTATTCACTGCACACCAGGCAGAAAAGAAGAATTGAGTACCTTGGACTAGGACCAGCGTCTCTGGGTTGGGAGATGGACAGAAGATAACCAACAGCAGTGAAGTTAGTGAATAAATGTGAGACTACAAAGCATCAGTCACAACTTCTGAAATATGGTTTTACAAAGAAAAAGAAAGTTTGGAATTATGTTGACTTTGCTTTTCAGTCCTTACACAAGTTTAACATACCCCAGTTCATCATTTTAATGTTTGAAAGGACCCTAAGTGGAAAGGAGAAAGTAACTTAGTAAAACAATTAACAGTATTTTAAAGATCTTGCTTGTTGTATACTACAGCATTTCTATCTATTGTATGTGATAAACATGGTAAAGTAAACGAGTGCCTCTTTCCTGGTTTAGTTTGAAGAAATGTAGGCATCAGTGTAACAAGAGAAGAAACCCTGGACAAAAGTGCATTTAAGTGAATAGGCTGTAATCTTTGGTGGAGGGTGTGTGTTTAAAAGAGCCCAGATGTATGTAGTAAGATGATTATCTTCGTGTTTCACTTTTGCAGTCATTACATTTGGGTAATCCTGCTGGCAGGTTGCCCTCAGTCGGCCTGAATTCCAAAGTCTTGGGTCCTGTGTCGGCTGTTGTCACCCCTTCCCTGACGTCAGGTCGTCTGGTATAAAAGAAGCAGCCAACGCCATTTTGTTTAGTTTTTCTTGCCGCACTGTGCCAGAAGCAGTTCACAAGTGCCAGTCGGCCGACTCCTGAGATTTTCGAGTTCGAATTTCAGATCCGAAGTCTTCTATAAAGCTAAGTAACCCGTTGGGGAAACTTTTTTTCTTGCTCCAGAACCGGTCAGAAAAAGTTAATTGTATTTCTTGTGGGAAGCAAATGTCTCATAAGGACTTTCATTCTTACTGTATTCCTTGCCTAGGCCCTGATCATAACTTTCTGGGTTGTCTGTTTTGTGCTAGATTTAACCAATGCACTATTAAGTGTCTGTGTACTACTTTGGATGCAGGTTTAATTATCCGGAAATGTCGTCGGAAAGCCATCCGACTACCGGAGTTCACAAAAAATGCCAAGAAAAAGAAAGACGCCCGTGGCCCAAAACTGACTACTAAGCTTCTCGTAAGCCAGTCGCCGGTTCTCAGTGAGGTGCTTTCGCAGCCCCTTACGACTGCTACTTTACAGTCGCAGGCCGCTACCGACTCCCACTTGGAGTAGGCCATGCCGCTGGCAACTCAAGGTATTGAAGCCTCTGACGCTAATCCTTCAGGTGGGTCCGGATCCGCTGAGCAGGCACCGGATTCTGAGGGTGTATTCAGACTCAAACATCTATACATTAAACCGACTTCAAAGGCAAATACTAAAGCTCCTTCAAAGGCAAAGAAGCAAATTCAAGAGCCACATGGACAGACCGGCAATTTTGAGCATCTCTTTTTTGGGCATGAAGACTTTATTACCTTGATCAGGGGTTCCCATCCCCCTCCTGATAAAAGGCCTAGGCAAGAGACTGACTATGAATCTTCAGATCAGGTATCCATTTCTTCTGATTCCTCTTCTGATCAGGAATATTCTTTTCCCCCCTATGAGGATTCTGATGCTGAAGAATCCATTCCTTCAGCTACTCCTCCTGAGGACTATTCCTTTGGGGAAACGTTACATACCATGAGGGAGCATTTCCACTGGGAGAGCCAAGATTTTTCAGAATCTAAAAAGAGGCTCAGGGATTTCTTGTTACTACCTCAGCACAAGCCACTAGCCATCCCCTCCCGTTGTAGATGTGTTTTTGGAGACTAGCCTTACCCCTGACTCCTTGCTTCAAGCTCCGGTTAAGCCTGACCGATATTACAGGGTTCCTGGCTTGCATAAATTCCTTTTTAAAAACCCTGCTGCAGACCCAGAAACTATTTCTCAGGGTCCCAAGGGAGTTGAGGCTTCCGCTGCAAAAAACCCTACCCCTTCTGACAGTCTGACAGGGATTCTAGGGCACTGGATAGATGGGGGGGGGTTTACACATTTGCTACCTGGGCTGTAAGGGCCTTAAACTGTCAGTTTCATATGCTCCAATATCAGCAACATGTCATGGCATTGCTTAAACAGAAAATGTTGTTAAACTCTGAATGTGCAGAAAGCAGGGAAATGCAGGATATATTGCATGCAGCTGAACAAGTTGGAAAGCATACTTTGCAATGTGGTTTTGATTCTTTAGAGGCCTCCTGCAAGGCCGCAGTTACAGGTTCTGTAATTAGAAGGCATGCTTGGTTAAAGGAGCAAAATCTGCCTGATCATGTTAGTTAAATTTATTAGATGCACCTTTACAGCATGATACTTTGTTTGGTGTCAAGCCAGAAGAGGTGTTAAAATGGAGGACAAGGCTAATGCAAACGGTCAAAGATTTCTTACAGGTACCGCCGCCTAGTTTTAGTAGGCACTAGTCAACTAAGAATTGGTCCTTTCCTGCGTCGGACAGACCTCAAAGGGGCAGACCCAGATGCCCTAGAGGCAGATCCCAGGCGCAAGGTTCATACAGGTCAAAGCAATGGGGTGCTTCTACCTCCAAAAGTGGAGAAGACCAATCACAAACTTATAGGAAACTGTCCCAATGACTTCCCTCTGCCGGCACCAAGCACTTGATGTCCTTCAAGAATGCAACTGCAGTCATAACATATGGGTTGTCCTGCCTCAGGCAGCCCTCTGTCGGGTTGTCCTGCCTCAGGCAGCCCTCGGTCGGCCGGATTCCAAAGTCTGGGTCTGACGTCGGCTGATGTCGCATTTCTCTCAGTCAGAGCGGCTGGAGTACATAAGCATCAGCCGATGCCATTTCCTTCAGTCTTTCTTGGCCGCGCGGTGCCCGAAGCAGAAGCAGTTCGCAAGTGCCGGTCGGTCAGCTCCTGTATTCTTCGATTCCGAAGTCCTCAAAAAAGCTAAGTACCCCGTTGGGGACCTTTTCTTGCCTCAGCCGATGTCAGAAATTACTGAAAAAGTTAACAATTGTCTTTCTTGTGGTAAACAAATACCTCATAAGGATTTCCACTCTTACTGTCTTCCTTGCCTTGGCCCAGACCACGACGTCTCGGCCTGTGTAGCCTGTGCTCGCTTCAACAAGCGCACTCTCAGGCGCCGGGCGGAGTTCGCTGAAGATTTTTTCGGTGAAAAATTTGCTTACACAATGCCGTCGGAACGTCCGACATCGCAAACTCCCAAGAAACAAAAAGACTGGGACCGACATCCTCGGCCCGCGTATACCACCGACTCCACGCCAAAACCTATCGTGAGTGCTCCGGTTCCCTCTGAGACGGTCTCTCCACCGCTCCGAACCGAAGACACCGCATTACTGACGACTCCGATTCCGGATATCACTCCGCCAGTTATTGTTTTTCCTCCGGATACCGAAACCGAGGAAATGCCAGAGACCATTGCTGTAGACAAGGTCACTCCTGCACGTGGAGCTGCCAGGCCTCCTATGGCCATGTCTATTAAGGCCTACACTAGGGCTAAGGCAGCCAGCAAAACAAAACATCTTACTTCTAAAACCTTACCTCAGCCTACTCCACAGACACAAATTATGTCTATGGCTGCTGATTTAATTTCTATGATTAGAGGTTCACAGGCCCACCCTGAGAGGATCCCAGCCTCCTTCTGATAAAAGGCCCCGGGTTGAACCCTCTGACCCTATTCCGTCAGATGAAGATTCTGAGGGCTCTGTCCACTCTGATAGCCAGGAAGAGCTCTTCCAGACCTATGAGGACTCGGATGCAGAGGATTCCATCCCCTTGGCCTCCCCTCCTGAGGATATTTCTTTAGGGGAAGTTCTGCATACCATGAGGGAACATTTCAAGTGGCAAGGCCAGGAATATTCTGATTCCAGAAAACGCCTTCGGACTTTCCTTAAGAAGCCCCAGCACAGGCCCTTAGCTATTCCTCCTGTACTTGATGTTTTGGATGATTTATATTCTGACTCTAGTGTTACCCCTGACTCTCTTCCTCCTGCTCCAGCCAAGCCAGACGGGTATTACAGGGTCCCAGAAACACATTCCCATTTATTCAGGGCCCATACTGCTGATTTGGAAACTATTTCACAGGGGCCTAAAGGAGTTTCAGCTTCTACCTCTAAAAATCCATTGCCCTCCAACAGGGAAGCTAGGTCATTAGAGAGATGGGGCAAAAAGGTTTACACATCCACTACTTTATCTATGAGAGCTTTGAATTGCCTTTTTCATATGTTACAATATCAGGATTTCCTGTTAGATTTACAAAAAAACATTGGCCACTCCTGATCCTTTAGACAGGAAGGCTTTGCAGAAAGCTGTACATAATACTCAGCAAGTAAGCAATCACTTCCTGCAGTGTGGATATGATGCACTGGAAGCTTCATGTAGGGCAGCTATGACAGGGGCGGTCATTCGTAGACATGCATGGTTAAAAGATCAACCTCTACCAGATCATGTAAAGGCAAAACTTCTGGATGCACCTTTGGAAAAGAACAAGCTTTTTGGTGCTAATGCTAAGGATGTGTTAAAGACCATCGAGGAAAAAGCAAAATCAGTTCAGACGGTGAAAGATTTCCTCCAGGTTCAACCCCCCAGATTCAGTAGGAATTGGCCTTCAAAAAACTGGTCCTTTCCTAATCCAGAAAAGTTTCAAAGGGGTAAAAACAGACGTGGCCGAGGAAGAGGCCAATACAGAGGTCCTTACAGGGGACGACAATGGCAGCCAGGAAACCAAAGAAGCGACGCAGGGGTTTCACCTGCCCCACAGCCACAATCTCTATGACTTTCCTCTACTCCCGCCTACCAGGGAACAAATAGAAGCTCCCTTGGGCGGGAAATTATCTCTGTTTGCAGAAAATTGGCACAGACTAACAAAGGACAAATGGGATTTTGGACATTATAGACCGAGGCTACAGGTTCCATTTTCATACCTTGCCAAGAAAACAAGGCATGCCAAACCTACCACAAAACCAGAGGGCAGAGGCTATCAAGCAAATCTTTCTGCTGACTCGGATGAAAGCAATAGAAAGAGTTCCACAACAAGAACAAGGCCAGGGGTTTTACTCAAGACTGTTCCTTGTTCCAAGAAAAGAATCTCAATGGAGACCAATACTGGATTTGTCAGCATTAAACACCTTTCTCATAGTACCAAAGTTCAAAATGTTGACTCTACAGCAACTCCTTCCCATGCTGGGCAAGGGGTCTTGGCTGATTACTCTGGACCTCAAGGAGGCATACCTGCATGTCCCTATCAGACACAGCTGCAGAAGATACCTCAGATTTCTTGCAGGGCCAGAGCATTATCAATTCTCAGCATTGCCATTTGGCTTATCTATTGCGCCCAGAGTATTCACAAAATGCCTGGCTTCAGTAATTGCTCATTGCAGGCTCCAGGGGATACAAATTTACCTGTACCTGGACGACTGCCTCATACAAGCGGACGACAAATTGATGTTGACAAAAAACTTGGACTAATGTCATAAGATTACTTCAAGCTCTGGGATACACAGTCAACTTCCAAAAGTCAAGACTGCAGCCATCCCAGCAAATCTTCTTAGGAGCCAAATTAGACACAGCCTCTCAAATGGTTTACCTGACAGAAGACAAGCAAGAGAAGTTAACTCATTACTTCAAAGGTTTAGCAAAACTCACCCAGATGACTGCAAGGAGATTCCTACAGGCCCTGGGTTACATGGCATCCTGCATTCTCCTGGTTCCATTAGCAAGACTACACATGAGAAAGCTTCAATGGTACCTAAAAAGCATTTGGTCTCAGCACAGCAACAACTTGGAGACAACCATACCGCTCATTCCATGCCTACAAAAGGAATTCCTATGGTGGGCCTCGGTGAGCCAGGCAAACACAGGTATGTCATTCAAAAAAACACAGATAACACAGACCATGACCACAGACGCCTCAGACCTTGGATGGGGGGTGCACATGGAAGGCAGGTGTATACAAGGACAATTGTCTCCAAAGGAAACACATCTGCATATAAACCAAAAGGAAATGCTGGCAGTAATGCATGCCATCGAGGCCTTTCAACACCAACTTCAGCAAGGCCATTTACTGATACGGACAGACAACACCACTGTGATGTGGTATATAAACAAGCAAGGGGGCACCCACTCTTACCCCCTTTGCAGACTGACAATGTATCTTTGGGAAAAATCACTGAGCCTAAACATCCAGTTACAATCCCAGTTTGTTCCAGGCAAAGACAATTTGTTGGCGGACAGCCTAAGCAGGAATTTCACAGATCCACACGAGTGGAGGTTACATCCGAAGATCTTCACACAACTCACTTCGACATGGGGCAGGCCAGAAGTAGACCTATTTGCCTCTCACCTCAACCATCATCTACAAAAATTCTGCACAAGGACATACCATCCAAAAGCTTGGAAAATAGATGCTCTCTCATTCAACTGGAACTTCCTAACAATCTATGCATTCCCACCTCTGCCACTGATGACCTCAGTATTACTAAAGATCAAAGCAGAGACCCAAGGGAATCATAATAGCTCCGGGCTGGCCAAGACAACACTGGTACCCACTACTACGGAGCATATGTCACACCAGGAGGTGGGCCCTTCCCCAATGGCCTCTACTTTTGACTCAACACAATTTCAAAACAGTGCATCCAAACCTTCAGACACTGCAGCTAACAGCCTGGGAGATCCCATAAATAACCTCAACCTATCTCTCTCCAAGGAAGTTCAGCGGATACTAACGGAGGCTCGAAGACCATCCACCAGAAAGGTTTACTTAGCAAAATGGAAGAGATTCAGCAATTGGAATACCAGCAAGGGACATGATGCATCATTGTTGAACATCCCACTCATCTTGGAATATTTGGCAGATATGCTAAAGAACGGCCTCTCGTATTCTTCCATAAAGATGCATGCATCAGCTATTTCAGCTAGATATAACACTGATCCTCCTATCTTTTCACACCCTTTGCTAAGGCAATTCCTCAGGGGAATCAAGAACATTAAGCCACCAAGAAAGGCCCCAGTGCCAGCCTGGGACCTCAATTTTGTCCTAGAAAAACTGACTCTACCTCCATTTGAGCCAGCAGCTTCAGTTGACTTGCAATTTCTCTCATGGAAGACAGCTTTCCTGTTGGCAATTACCTCAGCAAGAAGGGTTTCGGAACTACAGGCCCTAATGGCAATACCACCGTTCATAATTTTTCACAGAGACAGGGTTTCATTAAGGACCAACCCTACTTTTATGCCAAAGGTGGTATCTAGGGTTTCTTTAAATCAAGCTATTCATCTGCCTGCTTTCTTCCCCAATCCTGAGAATAAGGGGGAAAGACTGCTACATACCTTGGACATTCACAGACGACTTCGATACTACCTGGACAGAACCAAGGCCAGTAGGAAGTCTGAACAACTTTTTGTAGCTTACGCCCCTGCAGTCCAAGGAAAAGCAATTTCAAAACAGACTATTTCAAAATGGATTGGACATTGCATCAGATTCTGTTATTCCTTTCATGGAAAGACTGTTCCAGCCAATGTCAGACCACATTCCACCAGAGCTACAGCCACCTCTACAGCATTCTTAAGAGGGGTGCCTACTAAGGACATTCTAGAAGCTGCTACATGGAGCTCCGTGCATACATTCTCCAAACACTACAATCTCCCTCTGTTCTCCAGATCCAGAGCAGGCTTTGCTTCGGCAGTCCTGCAGGGCTTGATTGCCACACCATCTTTTTCCTAGAGCATTCCTCCTCCCCCAGCTAAGCTATGGTATTCTACCCATATGTTATGACTGCAGTTGCATTCTTGAAGGACATAGTACAGTTTTGTACCTACCATAAATGTAGATGTCCGATAGACCTGCAACTGCAGTCGGATTTTCCCTCCCTCCATACCCCTCTATGCCTAGGGTCCACTCCTATCCCTGTTTCTCTTAGCTGGGGATGTCTGTTATGGTGTATTTGTTTTATTGCTCATTTATTTGTCTGGAATCCTGTTTTTGTTTCCAAATTTGATTACAGCCTTCCTTGGAGGGCACCTGGCATCTGGGGCAAGAAACACTGAAGAAAATGGCGTTGGATGATGCTTATGTACTCCAGCCGCTCTGACGTCGGAGAGAAATGCGACATCAGCCAATGTCGGACCCAGACTTTGGAATCCGGCCGACCGAGGGCTGCCTGAGGCAGGACAACCCGACCGAGGGCTGCCTGAGGCAGGACAAACCCATATGTTATGACTGCAGTGCATGTCTATCGGACATCTACATTTATGGTAGGTACAAAACTGTACTTTTTCTGGCAGTACCCTTAGGGGGAAATTGGCGCTTTTTTCTCAAAATTGGCATATTATAACCCAGAACAAACTGGTACTAAATATCATGTCAAAGGGCTACAAGTTCCATTTCCATACCCTGCCAAAGGCAAATGGCTGGCCAGATCTGCCAAAAAATCAATGGGCAGAGACCCAAAAACAAATCTCATCCCTCATGGATACGAGGGCCATTCAACAAGAGCCAGAGCAAGAGCGGGGACAAGATTTTACTCCTCTGTTCTTGGTACCCCGAAAGGACAAGGCCTGAAGACCAATACTGGACCTATCTATTCTGAACACATTCCTGGATATTCCAAAATTCAAAATGTTGACTTTGCAGCAGCTTCTGCCCATGCTGGGCAAGAACGCTTGGCTTGTAACTTTATACCTAAAGGAGGCATACCTGCATGTCCCAGTCGGACAAATATGCAGAAGATGCCTCTGATTCAAGGCTGGCTCAATGCATTACCAATTCTCTGCACTGCCCTTTGGTTTGTCTACTGTGTCCAGGGTCTTTACAAAGTGCCTGGCACCAGTAATTGCATTCTGCAGACTGAGGAATACAAATGTATCCTTACTTGGACGACTGTCTCATTCAAGCAGAGAACAAGGACTTCATTCTGCAGCATCTGGTGTTTGTGAAAAATTTTATTTTTTTGTATTTTACATTTGTTTACCGGGCTAGTCCAACTGGATATATTTCCATTTTCAGCAGAGGCCCGGGGATAAAAGCTCCACATTGAAGTTAATACAAACAAGGCATTACATAAAGAAAGCAAGTAGTTGGTATATACTAGTTGAAAATTTATACTAGGAAGGACATTTTACTTTTATTTACAGTATAAGAATAGGGGAGTTATACTTTAGTAAAACATTCATGAAGAGTATAATTGATTAAGTAAATATAAACCATACAACGTTCTATATTGATTCATATCTGAGGCTAATTAACAAGGGTGTTTTTGAGATTGTATACTCTAGGGAGTGAGTAGAGAGGTAAGAGAGGGTGATTGAGAAGAGTAATTAGTAGAATCATAAGATTAGTTGGGATTGATGCATGGGCATAGCCAGAGTGTAGATTGTACCAGGTAGTCTCTTCGGAAGCGGTGCAATATAAAACGTCCGGATGCTCCGACGCCCGCCTTTTCAGGACAAGCAAGCAGTTAAGTAGCGGTTAAGAAGAGAGAAGGAACCCCGGACGTTAGTTTTTTAGAGGTGAGGTGGTGGGTGGGTCCGGAGGGAGGCCTCTTTGTTTCTTTTGGGATCCCAGGAGACTTGGATTATGCCTCTCAGGAGGCAGGTCAGGCTGAAGGGCTTCAGGTTACTATACTCCTCTCCCTCTCCTTAGGGCCTCTAGGGTCTTTCCTTTCCCTCTTCCTGGATCCAGGCTCCCAGGGCTAGGCTTCCAGTGCTTCAGTTGGTTCTTTCCCAAGGAACTGTGCCCAGAAGCATATGCTTAAAATGCAGAAGAATGGCAGAAGATTATTAGGGTTCTTTATTAGGGGTTCTTGAGACCTATAAGAGAGAGCTAGGAGTTTTGGTGTTTTTAGATGTTTGAGCTTTTGTTTAAAGAGGAAGGGTGATGATGTAAAAGAGTGGTAGGTAGAAGATTCCAGTATTTACCTATGGTGTTTGGAGAATAGTGAATCACCTGCAATGTTATTGGACTTGGTTAGCTTTACAAGAAGTTTATTAGAGGAGCGTAGTGAATTTAGATTAGAATAGGGAGAAATAAGGTCAGAAAGTATAGGGGTATTTTTTGGTTGGTGAAATATCCTGTGAACAAAGGTAAGTTGGGAGAGTAATGGTGCATTTTTCAGTTCTAGCCAGTTTAGTTTTAGTAGATTCTGACAGCGGTGAGTTCTAAATGGGTTTCCAGTAGCAAATCTAGCAATGCTATTGTATGCATTTGCTAGTTTAGTGAGGTTATTTTTCTTTAGGCTAGTGTATATGGGTGAGGCATAAATAAGAGTAGAAATAAGATGAGTGAGCAAGTGTAATTTTGGCCTGTGGAGTTAAGAAGCCAAGTTTTCTATTTACGGTTTTAAGTGTTATTAATGTGGTTATCAAAAGTGAGGTTGTCAAGTATAATACCCAACAGTTTAGTGGTAGAGTCAGGGACTGTGTACCATTATTGGAAGTAATAGAGAAGTCTAAGAGGAGAGACTTGCTATCAGGCCTGAAGAGCAGGAGTTTGGTTTTATTGGCATTCAAAAGGAGGCATCGTTTCAAGAACCATGCCTCAACTGTGCTAAATATATTCTGTGTTAGGGTTTGTAGTTCGGAGGAGGTGTTTGCAGAGTATATGAGTGAGTCGTCTGCATATTGAATACATGTAGCTTGAGGTATTGCTACATGTAAGTCATTTATGAATGAAGAGGAGAGGACCTAGGATGGAACCTTGTGGTACTCCAGAGAGACTGGCAGGAGGGATGAAAGTGTGTTTTCCCAGAGAACAGCCTGTTACTAAGGTAGGAATTAAACCATTGAACAGCTTTGGTATCTAGAGAGAGAGAGATTCAAGGGTTTTTAAGAGCATATGGTGGTTTACCATGTCAAAGGCTTTTTGACAGGTCTATGAAGAGTGCTGATGACTGGATACTATTATTGCGGTTTCTATTGATACACTCTGTAAAGGATAGGAGAGCTGTGGTAGTGCTATGAAATGGCCTAAAGCCATGTGGTCAGTTGGCTAGTAAGTTATCTTGAGTTAAGTGGTGCATTACCTGAAGATGGAATACATTTCTCCATAATTTTTGCTAAGAGTGATGTAGGTCTGTAGTTAGAATACTCGTTTGAGCTGCCTCCTTTATGTAATGGGATTATGTGGGAAATTTTCCAGATAGCGGGGATGGTTCCTTCATTGATGGTTCTGTTTATAAGGAGGGATATGGGATAAGCTACTGCTTCAGCTGCTTTTTGAAGGTATTCAGATGGTAACTGATCTGCAGATGGGGTACAAGGTGGGTTTGAGTTTTTGGATGTGTTTTAGGATCTAGGAAGTAGATAGGTTGTAGTCGAAATATGGGGCGATAAGCAGATGTACAGGTGGGAGGGTTAGATTTGTCTATAGTAAGTTGACTTGCTAGTGAATTAATGGTGTCTGTGAAAAAGGAGTTAAAGGCATTGGCAGTTTGGTGTGAGGTATTCTTTTCGGCCCCTAAAGGGGAAGGTGTACTAGAGTGGCCTTGGGTGTAGGAGCGAATTTAAGGTTGACCAGAACCTTTTGTGGTTGTTATGATGAATTTGCTGTAGTTTACAGTAATAGTTCTTTTTATCTGTAAAAACAGCTTTTTAGTGCTATTTCTTAACCGTCTAAAGGTTTGATGGTCTGAAATTGTTTTTGTAGTTCTCCATTTAGCCCAAGATTTATTCCTAAGTAGTGTTTTTTGTCTTGTCTCTTTGGACAGCCAGGGGGCAGGTTTAGATTTAACTGACCGTTTTGGAGCATGTTGGTCAAGAATTGATAGGAATTTGGTATTGAAGTAATTGATAGCATCTTCAAGGGTTAGGGTTTTTAGAAGATTCCAGTTACAGGCTTTTAGTTCATTTTGGAATAATAATGGGTTGAAGTGGTTATTGCTACGTGAGACCCTGTAGGTAGGGGTGTAATTAATGTCACTCTTTTGTCTTATGATGCAAGTTAAGGAATGATCACTTGCATAATCAGGCAAAGTTCCTACTGTATATGTTTGTTAGCAAGAATCCAGTCTAAAATACTTTCTTTGTTATTGGGTTTGATTCTTGTGGGATTATTGATTGAGTAAAGCCATGAATATTTATATGAGATGAAGGATTATTTGTATTGACAGAGGACCAATCACAATTAAAGTCTCCTAAAATGATTGTTTGTTGTGGGTAGGAAGAAGATGTACAACTTAGGATATTCTCAATTTTAGTGTAATTATTGCCAGGAGGTAGGTAGATACAGATGATATAGATTGATTTATTAGGGTTTAGTTGTAGTTTTAGAAGTAAGGATTTCAGCTTTATCATCATTTAATGGGTTGGAAGGTTGTGAGGAGATTTTTAGTCCATTTTTTAAACAGAAGTGCTACTTCTCCTCCACCCTTACGTTTTAAGCGGTCTATTCTCAAAATGTTATATCCAGGGGGAAGTATTGCATTGTCTTTACTACCAGGTTTCAGTAACTTCTAACATGCCTAGGGTGCACAGTCAACGAAAAGAAATCCAAACTAGTACCCTCTCAAGAGATAATATTCCTGGGTGCAAGCTTAAAAACAACTGCCCAGATGGCTTATCTCACGCCAGACAAAGGCAACTGACTACCTATTTCAAAATGTTGGCAACAAAGGTCCAGTTATCTGCAAGAAAAATTCTGCAGGCTGTGGGCTTCATGGCATCCTACTCATTCCATATGCAAGATTGCATATGAGGAAACTTCAATGGTACCTAAAAAGACTCAACATTTCCACAGCCTGGAAACTATAATTACTCTCGTTCCCTGCCTACAACAGGAGTTTCGATGGTGGGCAAAGGCTTGCCACCAAAACAAGGAACAGCCATTCATATTGCCACCAGCCAGGCAGACGGGGGTGGCTCGTGCTATTGGACTGCCGGACAGCAGCCCTCTCACCTAGTAAAAACAAAAGAAAAATCTTTAAAACTAAAAAACAAAAACAGAAAGAAACCAAACCAGGAAAAAAAAAAAAAAAAAACACGAGTCCCAACTCCTCTGTGCATGCACAGACATATTTGAAGACCTCAAACTGCCTTTATCAGCAGTCCGGATAGAGACTGGTACCCAGCAATCATTGCTGCAAATGCACCTAGGAATCAGTGCGGTGACCGCACAGAAGAGGTCCGGACTGCTTCGGCTGCAGGCAGAACCAATGAGGACTGAGGTGAGCTGCTCTCGTGGGACTTTCATTGCGTGGGCTTGGCTTCATTCAGGAGATGGGTGTTTTGGTTGCTGGCTGGATTGCTTCGTTTATGGATTTGGTCGCTGGCTGGATTGGCTTCATTCAGGAGGTAGGTGTTTTGGTTGCTTGCTGGATTGCTTCATTCATGGATTTGGTCGCTGGCTGGATTGCTTCATTCATGGATTACTGCTTCAGGAGGTTTTGGTCACTGGCTGGATTGCTTCGTTCTTGAAATGGGTAGGTGTTTGGTCTGGCTGTTGAACGGGTGGGACATGTATTTACAGCAGATAAGTGAAGGCTTTGTGTGTGTGTGTATGCCCCAGTTACTATATACTGGTGAGTACAGATACTCTGGCTTGAACCCTGTACCTTGGATGCAGGTGGCAAGGACCTGAATCCCCTATCCACCACCATTTCTAAAATAATTTGCAGATTTTTGCCTCTTATTCTGTTCCTCATAAAATCTGTGGTTTTGTATCTACATTTTTCCTTGCAAAGTCTGTAGTGTAGTGGTGCACTGGTAGCATTGCTGCCCAATGGCTACAGGTTCTCTGGTTTGATTCTTGTCTGGGGTGCCTTCTGTGTGGTGTGTGCATGTTTTCCCATCTTGCAAAGATGCGTCTGGCATTTCTCCCTGCTCTGCTGAAAATTCTTTTGTTCCAAGTCAGACTAGTTTCCTGGTTAAATGTTTAAAAAATAACGGGCATTTGAATTTCAGACTTCATATTCTTCAGAAAGTACATGGTAACACAAAATTGTTCTAGCAGTTGTCTAAGTTTATAACATGGATATTTGAAATGTGTCCCTATTTTTGGGCTGTATTCCCCCATTATTGGCTTTGTCCAGGTATTTTGTGCTAAGGTTGAGGGTTATATATGGTGAGAACTGAATTCATTAAATATTTGGGGGCTGTATTCCCACCCATTACTGGCTTTGTCCACATGTTTTTTGCTAAGAGGTTGACTGCTATAGTGAGAACTGAATTCACTGAATATGTTTGGGGGCTGTATTTCCCCCCCATTATTGGCTTTGTTCAGGTGTTTTGTATCAGAGGTTGACAGCTATGCTGAGAACTGAATTCACTAAATGGTAGCCATTTAAGTTGGTCTTCCTCTCTTTCACAAAACAGCTGATGTGGCATAGTGGTATGTTTCTCTGTTTTGCACAGGGTCCCCTGGGATAAAGATGTGGCGGTGAAATGTATGGTGGTAACACAGCATTTTATTCTAGCAACTTTCCAGCATTATACAAGCAATGTTTAAAATGTGTCCCTGATTTTTGGGCTTTTGTCCCCCCCCCCCCCAATAAATTTCGGCTTTTTCCAGATTTCTTATGCTGCACAGTTCAGAGATACAACTGGGTGTAGAGTAGATTTTACAAGAAGCTGAAAGCTGCAGGGGGAACAAAACTTTAGTGCTGCTTATTCTGAGTCTGCTTGCATTAATAGCACAACAGGTAGTGTACTTCCTTTTGATGCAGAAGGCTGCAGGTTCTACTCCCACAGTAGATAGATGCATTGCTGATACTGTACTGTGTTGTGAAGTGGGTGGATGCTGCAGTCCTTTTTGGCAAAGATACCTAGAGTAGTAACTATGAACTTGAACCTGTTATCAGTTTGCCATACAGTCCCTATTGCAATATTACTAGCTTATTTTTTTTTTAATGCATGCAACATAGGCAATTTATTCCTCAATGGCAACAGGCACTTTATTTGTAGATGAATAAACCGTGACTAAGTTGTTTGCTAGCAGCAACCTCTTCATTGTGCGGATTTCTTTAATGTGGAATTATTTAGATGACTTTTACTACTTCAGAGATTGTGCATATTTACTGATACTGGTGGACTGTAGGAGGTTGAGTAGACCTTTATGATGGAAATGTTCTGAATTGGGTAGCTTTGTCATTGGTGCATGCATTTTGTTTCATTGTTTACTGGAATAATGTTCAGAACAATAAATTTAAAATGCTGTCTAAACTGTACTGTATTGTACAAGGAATATAATTTAGTACTATCAGGAAGGTAGCAAAAAAAACAGTCCACAAACCAAGTATATACTGGCAGCTGTTGCAGAACAAAAGACGACAACTCAAAAATTGAATCTCTTTATGAAACTGCAGATGTTTGAAGAAACGATACAAAAATACGAACAGCAAATCCAAGCAGTAAACCTGCAAGTACTAAAAATTCCAACAAAAAAGTTGCTGTGAATGTGAGTTTCAAGGGCAGAGAAGTTTTTAATGCTAAGCCTGTTTTCATTGCGAGACTGTGTTGTTTTGTTTAGCAGATGTCTTGGTGTTTGTGTTGTAAAATGCAAAATAAAACTTTCAAATGAAATCCAAATCATCATAGAAGTAAAGCAGTATGCACGTTAGTGTTTATGGTAAATGGAGTGAAATAGCCAAGTAATGGGTCATTGGAATGGCTGCAGGGGGGAGGGCTCCATTCGACCATGATTTTGTGGGGGGAAGGGCGGCAAACTCAGCTCCAGCTGAACTATACCTCCCAACTGTCCAGATTTTCACAGAATGGATAGATTTTTGGTTTGTTCCTCATAAAATTTGTGGTTTTCTGGAAAATCACTTAAGAATTGTCACTAAATGACACAGAGTTTCAGACTTCATAACCTTCAGAAAAATGCATGCTAAAGTAAGACCTGTTCTATCAACTGTCTCAGTTTATACAAGAGCAATTTTTAATACTGTTTATATGTTCCCCCAATATATTTGGCCTTGTCCAGATTTATTGCATTAACAGGTTGAGAAGTACATGCAAATTGCTTTATAGAATTGGGCATAACCAAATCTCTCAACTGTCCCCGAATTTGGCTCAAAATGTTGCTCTTCCCCTAATAATCCCTCTGCAACATAGCAATTTTGGAAGAAAACACGGAGGGTTTACAATTAAGAAATAACTGTAATAATCTGTTATAGATTACTTTTATTTCAGAAATGCATGTAGATTCTTTTTTGTCAGCTGCTCAAGTTAGCAGTACTATTATTTAAAAAAGTGTCCCTTCTTTGACAGATTCCCAGCTGTATTGTGTGGCTATTTTATATTTTTGCATCACATTTTTGGTCCATTTTTCATAAAATTATTTTTTTGTCAAATTAGTGGTAAATCATTAAAGACTGAAGTTAGAAAATAATGACATTTGAGTTTCAGATTTCATATCCTTCAGAAAATGCATACTAAAGCAAGACCTACTATTCTATTATCTTTTTAAGTTTATAAGAGCAATATTTAAAAATTGTCCTTATTTTTGGGCCTTTGTCCCATTTCTGTGTATGGCTTTGCTCTGAGGGGGGAGAGGTAGGGTCGGCCATCACAGTCAGCCAGAGACATTTCAAATTGTGACATACTTGTTGCACCCCACTCCCCCATGTAGTGACTCTGGATGTGTCCAAGCAAGGCAAGGAGCAGTTATGCAGTGTAAATGTGCAGGGTATCCCCCCATCCAAGGTAGACACAAGTACTACAGTGGCTTTTCATCTGTTCTTGATTTTGCAGAATGGTCTGGTTTCTGTCATATTTTTGTACTGTTGATTTATGCTTATTACTCAAAGGGCCTGTTGCTCTAAGTAGCAATGCTTTAATGACCATCAGGTAAGCTTGTCTGAGATCATAACATGCAAGTAAGCTTTAATAAGCATACTGTGAAAGAATTGCCAACATTGAAGCCTTTCTGTTGCCATGCAGAGAATACTTAACTAGATAATGTATAAGTGTTGGGTATTGAAATGCATATGACAGTATTTGTAATAAAGGACAGGATTACATTATTTTAAGAAGCTCATTACACTTGTTGGAGACTTCCAGTGATCTCTGAGGGCTTTACCTGTAAACTAAACAGAATGCCATTCATGTGTGGTCCATAACCTGTACAGTAATCCTTTAAGCAATGTATCTTGAGCTTGTTTGCTTTTCATTTTTTACTTTGATCATGTTTTCCCCATGAAACAAGTAGATAGTTGTCAGGCAGCAGGTCTTTTTTGGATAAGAAACATTTTTACAAGTGGGGGCATCACAGAGATTGCTACTTTCAGCATGTTACTTGGTACTTTAATAAAGCTGAATATAATTATAATTAGAACTGCAGCGCAAGGAGAAGCGGTTTGATTTGAGTGCTGCTTGTTTTTTTTATACTTGATTTTGACTGGCATTCCAGTAATGTATTTAAAAAGTAATTTATTTTTTCATGCCTCACAACCTTTTTGTTTCCATCTAGATATTAAGTAAGCTGTCAAGCAGCCAATGCATTGAAACATTTTTATTCTTTTACACTTCATTTGTCTTGATTGGACTCTCATAATAAGGGTTTGGCACCCAGGGCAGCATATTTAATTAAAGTTTAGTTTTTGTGGTTTTGAGCATAGCTCTTCCCCTTTCTAGTTGTCCGCACCCCTTCCCATTGACTCCACCCATTCAGCTATCTCCTGCAGCCCCCCTTTGATTTGAAGTCGCCAGCCGCCACTGCAGGCAGACGCACCGGATGCCTCAGATTATGCCTGGGGGGGCCCACATGGTAGGAAGATGCATTCAGGGAACATGGACCTCAAACCACATGCATCTACATATCAATCAAAAAGAGATGCTAGCTGTTCAAAATGCTCCAACAGCCTTCAAGGACCTGTTTCATCCAGGACAACTACTGATAGACAACACCAGGGTCATGTGGTATATAAACAAGCAGGGGGGCACACATTCTTACCCCCTTTGCAGACTAGCCCTGACTTTGTGGGACATAGCTTTGACTTAGCAAGTACATCTTCAGGCACAATTCCTGCCAGGAAGGAAAAATACTCTGGCAGATGAACTAAGCAAAAACCTCATGGATCCCCATGAGTGGCAGCTGGATCCACAAGTCTTCAGCATAACAAGGAAATGGGGATGCCTGGACATAGATCTATTTGCCTCCTCTCACAACTACCATTTAGAGATTTTGCACAAGGATTTATCACAGACAAGTATGGAAAGTGGACGCCCTATCCTTCAGCTGGAAAAAAAAAACTATCAGTATATGCCTTTTCCCCCTCTGCCTCTCCTCCCCAAGGTACTCCTAAAGGTCTGACAAGAGAAGCCGAAGATGATACTGATTGCACCAGACTGGCCCCGCCAGCAATGGTACCTAATATTAAGGAGCTTGTCTCGGTGCCCAGCTTGGACTTTACCTAAAGTACCGCATCTACTGTCCCAGCAAAACAATCGGATCCTGCACCGCCAACTCAGGACTTTAAACCTGGCAGCATGGCAGATAATGTAGCCATACAAAACACACCTCTCAGCAAAGCTGTGATGGATGTCATTTTGGAAGCAAGAAGGCCTAGTACTAAAATATCTTATGCTGGAAAATGGAAGAGATTCTGTGCTTGGAACCAGGCACAAGGAACCGATACAGCTGTGCTAAATATTCCTCAGATTTTACAGTACTTAACTGAGATGCTGGACAAAGGCCTATCTTTCTCATCTATTAAAATTCATGCCTCTGCCATTTCGGCTCATTGCAATGCAGAGCCACCAATCTCTTCTCATCCCTTATTAAAACAGTACCTCAGAGGAGCCAAAAATTTAAGGCCTCCAAGGAGATAACCAGTGCCTGTATGGGACCTCAACTATGTCTTGGAAAAACTCACCCTGCCTCCTTTTGAGCCAGCTGCTACTGCTGATATAAAGTTTTTATCTTGGAAAACAGCTCTGTTCCTAGCAATAACTTCTGCAGGACGAGTTTCAGAGCTACAGGCACTCATGGTTGTGGAACCTTTTTATATTTTTTTATCCGGACAGGGTCTCCTTGAGGACAAACCCAGCATTTATGCCTAAAGTGGTGTCCAGTGTGGCTCTTAACCAAACCATTCATCTGCAAACTTTTTAAACAAATCCACAGAACAAGGGGGAAAGAATTCTGCATTCTTTGGACGTACACACAGCTTAGATTCTATTTGGACAGAACCAAAGTTTTCAGAAAGAGCAATTACTAGTGGCATATGCTGCAGGATCACAAGGAAAGGCCATCTCAAAGCAGACCATTTCAAAATGGATAGGTCACTGCATTCGTTTCTGCTACTTATACCATGGCAAGCCAGTGCCTAAGGGCATTAGGCCACATTTCCACCAGAGCTGCAGCCACTTCAGCAGCCTTTCTCAGGGGAGCACCAACCAAGGACATTTTAGAGGGCACCTGACATCTGGGGCAAGAAAAACCTAAAGATAATGGTGTCTGCTGCTTCTTTTATACCCCTGACGACCGGGAAGGGGTGATGACAGCCGATGCAGGACCCAAGACTTTGGAATTCAGGCCGACTGAGGGCAACCTGCCAGCAGGATTGCCCAAATGTAATGACTGCAACAGTGAATACACTCTAATATCTACATTTATGGTAAGTGTACACAATTGTACTTTCTTCGTGTTTCACTGTTAGTCATCACTTTTGGGTTATCTACTTGCAGTAGCCCTCAGTCGGCTTGATTAACAAAGTCTTTGGTCCTATGTCAGTTGCTTTCCCTTCTTCCATGACGTCAGGGGTATAAAACATGCAGCCGACGCCATTACATCAGTCTTTCGTGCCATGCGGTGCCTGAAGCAGTAGTAGTTCGCTAGTGCCGGTCGACTGACTCCTGAAATTTCCTTTTAGAGTTTCAGAACCGAAGTCTTCAACTAAAGCCAAGTACCCCGTTGGGGAAACTTCTTGCTCCTTCCCCGTGTCAGTAAAAGTTAATAATTGCATTACTCGTGGAAAGCAAATGCCTCGGAAAGATTTTCATTCATACTGCATTCCTTGCCTAGGCCCTGATAACGACGTACTGTGCTGTCGGTTTTGTGCTTTATTTAATCAGCGCACTATCCATAGTCTGTATATTTTCTCCTCTAAATATTTCGGTTCTTGGTTTAATTATCCAGAAATGTCTGTTGGCCATCAGACTACCAGGATTCCAAAAAAAATGCAAGGGTAAAGACAGGACGCCGAGGTCCAAAACTGCCGATGACACTTGTAAGACGTTAGCCGGTACTCAGTGAGGCGTTTTCACAGCCCCTGATACCCACTACTTCTGATTCGCAGGCCTGTATGGAGACCCATTCGGTAGGACGCAAAATGCTTCAACTATGGAACCTGCGGATGTGACTACCTTGGATGGGTCCGGAGCCACTGTGCAGGCACCAGCTTTTGAGGGTGTATTCAGGCCTACGGTCTTGCATATTAAACAGACGCCTTCTTTTAGGCCTAAATCTCGAACTATGCCTAAAAATTAAACAATGGCCAGGACACGTGCTCAGGCCTCTATGCCTAAAAAAACAAATAAGAATGGCTGAAGATCTTATAACTCTAATCAGGGAAAGCCAGCCTCCCCCTTCTAAGAGTCCTAGGACTGAAGTTGTTTATGAATTTTCTGACCAGGATTCATCTGGATTTGCCCTTATCTACTTGAGAAATTCTGATGCAGAGGACTCTATTCCCTCTGCTTCCCCTCCAGAGGATTTTTCTTTTGGTGAAACCTTACATACTTTCACCAAACATTACCATCTGCCAATTTTCTCTCAATCCAGAGCTGGCTTTGCCACTGCAGTTTTGCAGGGCCTTATAGCTGGTCCTAATTCTAGTTAAATTCCTCTTCCCATCCTTTGCTTTGGGAATCTACCCAAAAGTGATGACTGCAACGGTGAAACACGAAGAACATAGTACAGTTGTGTACACTTACCATAAATGTAGATGTTAGAGTATTCACTGTTGCAGTTCTGGTTACCCTCCCTCCAGCCCCCTTTTTTTTTTTTTTTTTTTTTTTTTTTTTTAATACCTCTACTTTCCTTTGCTATCTTCAAAAGCTTTTTGGTGTATTTGCTTTTTTGTTGGAGGTATAACCTTGTATATTTATAGATTTAATTGCTTCCCGTTAAGGGGGCACCTGACATCTGGGGCAAGAAAAACTGATGTAATGGCGTCTGCTGCATGTTTTATACGCCTGATGACCTGACGTCATGGAAGAAGGGACAGCAACCGACGCAGGACCCAAGACTTTAAGGCAGACTGAGGGCTACTGCATGCAGATAACCCAAAAGTGATGACTGCAACAGTGAATACACTCTAACATCTACATTTTATGGTAAGTGTACACAACTGTATTTTTTGTTTTGCACAGGTGAATATCTGGATTAATGAGACTACCTGACTGCAGGGGCAGGCAATAAAAGCTAGAGCACTTTTCTAAGGCTAAAAGTTACGGATTTCTGAAAGCATACAAGCTGTTTTCACATTTGGGAGGGGAATGAAGATGAGAAGAATAGACTGCAGTTAATGTAAGTAGGAGCACTGGCTTTAACACGCGTCTTAGCACGGATAACTAACTTTAGGTTGGGTAATACCTTTGTGTGCAGCTGTCATTTTTGGGACAGTTCCTCCAATTAGGAGGGTTAAATTTCATAGGTAGGTACTAGGCTATTGGCCCAAGGGCCTAAGTAAGCCTAGCCAACAAGGTTCCCTGGCTTACGCCATCAAAGAAAGGTAATTTCCTGTGCCCCTGTCGAGCAGAGACACAGAAGTGATCCCCGCAGTGTATTTCCTATTTCCCATCCACTCATCAAGATTTTACTTTGAGAGTGCTAATGAGGAACTTTGCTTAACATAGATGGGTAGCTTGTTCCAGAGTATAGGAAGTCTGTGGGACAGGAATCTATCCCTCCAGCATGTCCTGTCTATTGTGGTGACAAGGTTTGGGTCCCTAGAGCATGTAGCTCAAAGGGATTGGGATTTCTTTAGGTGTAGCATGTCCAACAGTTCTGGGTTTAATATAGCTTTATATGTTAGGCAGAGATCTCCTTGGAGTAGGCAATATGCTACAGAGTAAAGCTGTGGAGTTTTTTGAGACTGTCAGTGTAGGGCATCTGTTTGAGGCCAGTAATCCTCTTTGTGAGGTATTTCTGTGGCCTTTCCAGCTGCTGCAGATGTCTTGTGAGGTACATTCCAAAAGGGGCGTTGTACTCTGTAATGGGTCTGAGTGCAGAGTAGAGGGGAACAATAACTTTTTTTTTTTTTTTCCTTTTTTTTTTATCCTGGAGGAGAACCGTTTTGTGTTGAGGTGTGCCACATAGGATTTCCTGACTACTGTGGCGATGTGATTATCAAAGGAGAGACTACTATCCACCTGGGTCCCAAGGTCTCTCATCACACATTTGGCGTTAAGTAGACTATCATTTATGTGGTAGTTCATGGGTACAGAGTTTTTACCAAAGGGGATGACCATGCACTTTTTGGCATTGAGCTTGAGGCCATGCCTCTAACACCAGGCATCTCTCGCTGAGGCCCTTCTGTAGGATGTCCACATCATTTGGGGACTCTACTATGGCTCCTAGTTTGCAGTCCTCTTAACTTCGTTAGCCAGGGGCTTTCTGTGTTAGCCTGTACTTCAGAGAAGTAGATAGCAAATAGGAGAGGTCCCAAGACTGAAGCCTGTGGTACTCCACTTGTCACTGGTTTGAAGTCAGATTTGGAGTCTGCAACTTTTACAGTGTGTGTTCCGTCAGTGAGCCAGTTGGCAACCCATCTTGTGATGTAGGGATTTATACCTAGTTTAGTGAGTTTAGCTATAATTCCAGAATGGGGGATGGTGTCGAAAGTCTTGACGCGGTCAAGATAGGCTGTGTGAACCCCCTTACCCTCGTCTATGGCTTTGGTGACTGCCTCAAAGAAGTTTATCAGTTTCTGAAGGCATGATCTGCCTTTCACAAACCCGAACTGGGTGGGGTCCAGAGTTTGGAGATTACCAATGTCTTTGTTTGAGTTCTATGATATGTTCCATGGCCTTGCAGACCAGGCTTCATTATTTGAAGATGTACTTGGCATTTGTGTGTGATTTAATAGGCCCTGGGGGTATAATTATTTTGAGAAAAAAATTTAAAATGGAGATGACAAGCTGTATAAAAGCGCAACCTGCCAAACAGTGGGTGAATTTAATGCACAAGTCAGCATGGACATTTTAAAAAAGCTGTTGTGTGTAATAAGTGGAGTAATAATTTATCATAATGGCTACACTATTCATGTTTTGGAACACATTTCCTGTTTGTCTATACCTGTGAGGCCAATGTGTTTGAATTATATTAAAACATTTGTAGTGTAAATAGCAGTGCTACAGGAGAGATGTTTGATAAGAACTGAGCATATGAATTTGTAATATCCATCCTGAAATTCTTTTAAGTAAAATATCAGGGACCAAGGAAAAGCGGGATACTTAATTGTTGGAGGAGCTGTAACAGTCCTAGAGGGAAAACAAGATGGTAAACTTGTGGGGATACTGGCAAAGGCGGAACATTACTCTGGCGTGTACTTGTATTCCTCCTAAAACTGCTATTATGGAGCTTAAAATTTTGGGAGAAGTACTCTGCTTACAGCAAGGAATAATACTTGTAGGTGGGCACTGGAATTTGATTTACAAACTGTGATGTATCAGGGGACCTAGAAGAGAAAATATAACAAAGTAGGGTAGATTTCCAAAGAAAGGTGCTGTGGTAGCATTGTCGCCTCGCAGACGTTGCCCGTTCAATTATCAGAGCGTCTTCTGTGTGGCGACATGCATGAACAGGCATTCCTTCGTTGAAGGTTGTGCATTAGGCCCGGCAAGCCAGCATGTAAAACTCTACTGGCAATCATGAGCGGACCGGAGTTCCGCTGTGGCGACCCCTAACCGGGAAAAGCCAAAAGACACAAAGAATTTGGTATGGAAGACATGAGAATTTGCATATTCCCCAGTGTATAGCAACTGGGCTAGACCACAATTTCAGTATGTCTAAGCTTAAAATTAAATGCACACATCTAGTAACCTATTTTGGACACTAGCGAGCTAACACACGGCCAGGTTAAAGCTTCTATTAATCGTTAAGTGCTTCGCAACACTGGGTTGCTTCATCAGACCATTTAAAAACTGTAGCAAACCTTTTTATGTAGAAGATTTGATAAAAGCATAGTATCCAATCAAACTGATTCAAAATATCAGTTTAAAATTAACAGTATATAATGAGCTTGTTTTAAATAGTCCACCTGTCACATTATGATATACATTTTATCCCATCAGAATCTGTTTGTAATATCCAATCAGAAAACGGCAGCATCGCTATCATGATTGGTTATATCTCCTATAATTATGCATTGTTTTGACCCTATCTAAAACTGCAGAGAGGGCTCTGACATCCAATCACAAAACAAACTCTCACCAATAATCGGACACAAGTTGCTTAGCATCAAATGTTAGATGTTATATTAATTGACTAAACCTTTACTTTTTGCTGAACAAATATACATTGTGTACAAATGTTCACTGATAATGCTGCAATAAGAAAAGGTCTTATTTATACACCATCTGTTTGCAATATCCTATACTTATTCTTATATCTGTATAAATTAAGAATTGGCAAAAAAAAAAAGTTAAGACTGATCTACTTCATTATTCTAGATTGGCCTTTATGCTCGCTGGCAGGATGTTTTTTCTATTAATGTATGTGTGCCTATTTCTTAAATGATTTAATAAAGTTATAAGAAAAAGAAGCAAACCAACCAACCAAAATGGTACCACTACATTAGACAATTTCACAGGTCAGGGGACTTCCAAGATGGCTGCACATTGAGTAACTGCTTAATTCTAGCTCTCTTTGGGACTTTTTTAAAACTTGTAGGGGAGTCTAATGCATATGCTCTACTTCATATCATTAATGTTCGGAAAAATACTCTGGTGGGGGAAGAGGAGGGAGAAAATTAACTAAGTAAAAACTTTTTTTAATTATATTATTTTAATAGTGCATGATGTTCTTTGCATGCTATAAAGTAGCAGTTTTCTCAGTTATTTTTAAGTGTAATGTAAATAGGTGCTCCTGTTATTTTCCTTCTTTCTCTTTTTTTAGTTTTAAGAAATGTACGCACTGCAATGTAAAAAAAGAATCTAGTTTAAATGAGCATGACAAAATAGTGTGTTTTTTCTAATTCTTGCAGAGGGTAATGACAGGGTTAAGGCCATTAAACTTAATCTAGTAATGCATTTTAAGAGATACTGGACCCCTGTCTAGCAGGGTGACTGACTTTATCCCCAGGGTGAATTTCCTATCTCCCATTGAATCATTAAGATTCCTTTTTGAAGAGGCTCTCTGCTTGACATGTATGTGCAATCTATTCAAGAGTCTGTGGGTCAGGAACCTATCCCTCCAGCATGTTTTGTTCATTGTGATGACAAGGTTTAGATCCCTGGAGCATGTGTCTGAGGGATTGGGATTTCTTTAAGTGTAGCATGTCCAACAGCTCTAGCTCTGTTTGACATGGCCTTGTATGTTAAGCAGAGATAGTCTCTGAGTAGACTATGTGCGACAGAGTATAGGTGGAGTTTTTTAGACAGTCAGCATAGGGCATCTGCTTTAGGCCTGTGATTCTTTTAGTGAGGTATTTCTGAGGCCTTTCCAGTTGTTGCAGATGTCTTGAGAGGTACATACCAAATGGGGTGTTTTATTCTATAATGGGTCTAATGAGCGATGAGTACAGTGGGACAATGACCTCCTTTTTTTTTGGATGAAAAGCCCTTGGTGATGAGGTGTGCCACATAGAAGGATTTCCTGACTGTTGCGATGTGGTTATCGAAGGTGAGATCACAGTCCATCTGTGTACCCAAGTCTCTACCACACTTTCAGTGTTTACTGTACTGCCACCTATGTGGTAATTCACGGGTACATGTTTTTCCCCAAACAGGATAACTGTACATTTCTTGGCATTGAGCTTGAGCCAATGGCTCTGGCACCAAACATCTGTTTCTGTAAGGCCCTTTTGTAGAATATCCACATCATTTGGGGATTCAGTAATGGCTCCCAGTTTGCAGTCATTTGTGAACTTTGTTAGCGAGAGTCCCTTAGTGTTGGCCTGTACTTCAGAGAAGTAGATGCCAAACAAGAGCGGTCCCAGGACTGAACCCTGAGGTACTTCACTTGTCTGGAGCTGGATTCGGAGTCTACTACTTTTACAATGTGGGTTCTGTCAGTAAGCCAGTTGGCAACCCATCAAGTGACGTACTGCAGCAAGAGACCATAGTGGAATCTAGGATATCTAAAAACAAAGTTCAGCAATAAAAGATTAACCTGCCAAACAGTATATGCATGTAACACAAAGTCTGGAACTAGACATTTAAGAAAAAAGCTGTTGTACACAAATGCTGGGAATAAAAACTTAAGAAAATGATGCTTTAATGTCTTTAAATATGAATGGTCTCACAGATGAATACAAAAAAGCAGTAGGGAACTGTATTAAAAATGTAGAGTGCAAGTAGCTGTGCTACATGAGATACACTTAGAAAGACCTGAACATGTGAATTACATAAAGGTTTTCAGCATCGTTATTCAGCAGAATACGTGGGACATAGGAAGAGGAATACTTATATTAATTGCAAGAGGCACTATAACGATAAAAGATGATAAACAAAATTTAATTCTAAGGGGCTACTGGCAAGGAAGGAGAAACACTGGCATGTCTTAATATTCCACTGAAAACTGCTGTAATGGAGCTTAAAATTCTGGGTGAAATCTTTCAGCAAGGAATATTATTTATAAGAGGGGACTGAAATTTCATCTGCTCAGTAAAGATGTGTCTGGGGGGCCCAGAAGGGAAAGTTAAAGGAGGGTAGATTTTTGAAGAAATTTATGAAAATGTTTGGCATGGAATATGTGAACTCCGGTACTAGGAGTTAGGAGTGAATTTACTTAGTTCCCCAAGATACAAAAACTGGGCTAGGCAAGACTACTTACATTTCACAGGAAATAGGAAATTCACCCCGGGGATCACTTCTGTGGTTCTGCTGGACAGGAGCACAGGAAAATAATTTTCTTGGGTGGCGAAAGCCAGGGTACCTTTTGGCTAGGCTTATAGGCCCTAAGGCCAATAGCCTGGTGTACCTATCTATGTGCATCTAATTGAAGGTCTTGATACGCACCCAATAACTATTTCAGATCATGCACCAATAATAACTAAAATAAAAACAAAAGGTAATGAAATAAAAATGAGACACTGGCACTTTCCCACCTATCTGTTGAAAAGAGAGGAATTTAAGGAATGGCTAGTGGAAATTATTCAGGAGCTGTTAGAGAAGATAGCAATTTCTTCTGAAAATATAGCTAGGGAGTGGGATCAAATTTAAAGTGGAGTTTAAAACTAGGGTGGAAGTAAAAGAAAGGGGGATATGTTTCAAAAGTAACAAGAATTATTTATAGGGACTGACACGTGTTAAATTATTGCAAAATACGGGAAATCCCACAGAACAAGAAGAGGAGCAACTGCAGAATGCTAAAGAGAAAAAAAAAGGATTACCTGGATAATATGCACAAGTTTAGGAAGATTGCTGTAAAGCAACTGTTTTTTTGTATTAAACCTATAGCATAAAACATTTTAGCGCAATGACTCTGGCAACAGAAGGTAGAAAGGGTGGTCACCAAGCTTAGCCTATAACAAAAGATAAGAAATGCTGTAGAAGTAATAGAAATATTTCAGAAATTCTATGAAAGTCTGTATAAAGCAGAGGAATATGGAAATTAAGAAAAGGTACAAATGGAAATGTTTATGGAAACATTAAATATGCAAAGGTTAGAGGTAGATGAGGCTCAATTACTAAAAGGATAGGAGATGAGATAAAAATGGTCATGTATAACCAATCTACCAGAAAGTCCCCAGGAATAGATGGTATTCCTATGGAAGTCCGGAAGCTAGGAGGGGAAAAAAACTGATAAAAATCTGGAAGGTTTTATGTAACAGAATTTTAAGAGGAGAGAAAGTACCAACATCCTGGAAGATGTGTACCTCCCTAGACACCTACAACAACTGGAAAGGCCACAAAAATACCTCCCTAAGAGGATCTTGTGTCTTGGGACACATGCCCTGTACAGACTGACTCAAAAAACTCCAGCTATACTCGGTCTCTTAGCGCCTACTTAGAGGCGATCTCTGCTTGACCTACAGAGCCATGTCTGACCCAGAGCTGCTGGATATGCCACACCTAAAGTCCCAATCCTTCTGTGCCACACGTTCCAGGGACCTAAACCTAATTACCACAATAAACAGAACATGCTGGAGGGACATGTTCTTAACTCGGAGACTTCCAATACTCTGGAACAAACTTCCCATTCACGTCAAGCAGAGCACTTCATTGGCCCTCTTTAAGAGAAATCTTGACGAGTGAATGGGCAAAAAATTCACCCCGGAGATCAATTCAGTGGCCTTGCTCGACAGGGGCACTGAGAACTAACTTTGGGCAGCATGATGCCAGGGAATCTTCTTGGGCTAGGCTTATATAGGCTCCAGGGCCATTAGCCTAGTACACACCTATGAACATATGTAAAGTGAAATAAACAGCTTGCATGCGTAATACTCTGCTTCTTTGATAATGGTCCTGAAATAGTGGACAGCCAATAGAAATGGTAAGGTCTAGCTAAGAGCCAATGAGGGGCTACTTCAGATGTTCATTAGATGGCTTTGCTATCATATGCTGTTGATGGAATCTAGCATTTATATTCCGTGTGTGCAAAGTGGCATAATATGATTCACGTGAATCTGCTTTGAAGCTACAAGCCAAACTAGAATACACTCAAGTAGCCTATCTGCTATTTTTATCCGTATGAAGTATGCACCCCAAATGTATCTTTTCAAAATTACCACTGTAAACAATCAGTGGGGTAGGATGTTCATGGATACAAACACAAGGTGTCTGAACTCTAAATACTGTAGTCACAGCATCTAATTTTCTAGTTATGGGCTTTTCAATGTCTTTCCAGGGATATATTACACTAATAAGAGGGAAATATGCTGAAGTGTTTAATGTAGCTTCACCTTCAGGGGTAAAAGGCCTGTGCGTGTGAGTAGGTGGGGGTGGAGGTGGGGGATATCCTTCCAGCAGATTCAACACTACAAAACGATACACACTAGACTTTAAGTTATTAGTTTGAGTCTTGCAAAATGCCTTGCATAGATTTAACTTGGTTATTTGTTCCTTGTGAACTTTTGCCAACTACAGGTGAAATTCAGCTGTGCAAGTTATTTAGGTAGTGCGATATGATGAGCCTGTCTGCTTTTGCAGAAGTTACATGTGCTTGTTTCACTGGGGGGAGTTGAGGATTTGTTGATGGTTGAACTAGTTAAGTACAGTACTATTTGTCTATACTCGTCCACCTTTAGTAATGTTTGGCAAACAAATAGTGCACTATATTTCATAGTTGTGCATTTCGGCTTTCTAGCCTTTAAACAATAAGCTTACAGGAGATACTTGTAGGTATGCAAGTGATTTACTAAAAACAAAAATGGCTTCCACAGTGTAGGACAACAAAGAAAAATAAACTAGAGAGAGACGTGTATGCATGCAAGAGTGGGGTTACTGAGATGTAAGTTTACAGATGTTAGAGGAACAGGTAGAAAGCATAGGTTAGTTCCCACTCTTTGCTACACAGCATACAATCTGTAAACCTGATATTTAAGCACTTAAAGACAGCCAGCTAGTGTGTAACATTTATGAAAAAAAAAGGAAGCGACTAGAGAGTGACAACTCCATCACCTACATTATCCAGGAACTGTGCTGTTCATACAAACATAAAATCGGGTATTACAATAGAACCCTTCAGTAGAAGTGAGTGGAAACGTATATACTAAACATATGTACTACTGATTTAACAGGGAGAAAGAAAAAATAAACACTTAGCCAGATGGCAGCAGGCTACAGGCTTGCTTCATGTAACTGCAGTACAGATAACTGCAGTACAGACTAGACATTTTTGATTTCACTGAATCCTACTGTAAAACACCCAGCCAGTAGAAACTTGCTAATACAACTGCTACACATTAATAGCAGAAAGACCAGCTATGCTGCTGCTATTGCTGTCTAGAGTAAAAAGTCAGTAGACCTATCCTGATGAGTTTACTACACTAACAGCAAGAGCCACCAGACTTGGCCAGAATTAAACGCACTGAAATCTTAGTTATATTTTACTAGTACAGGTTTGAACCAAAATGAAATAAAATATGATTAAGAATCCAATGTACCTTTTTGTAGAGTGAAGCAGCTGGATGGAGAGAACACTTGGGACATGGGGTAGTGAAGGGACTCTGAAGTTGGAGCCACAACAGCAAATGTAGTGAGAGAACAAGCTCAGATGCAGGGAGGAGCAATCGGTTCCATGAGTGGAAAGCAGTTTCTCCATCCCCCAGATTGTTTCCACCGTAAACAATCAGTGAGGTAGGATGTTCATGGATACAAAGACAGTCTGAACTGTAAATACTTGTCTCGAGTCACAGCATCCAAATTTATAGTTATGGGTTTTTTCAATGTCTTTCCGGGGATATATTATGCTGATAAGAGTGAAATATGTTGAAGTGTTAATGTAGCTTCGCCTTCAGCAGTAAAAGGCCTGAGAGTGCAGGTAAGTGGGGGTGAGGATATTTATTTATTTATTGCAGTTGGTTTACCAGGATAGCCCATTGGGCCATAATGAACCCGTTTTCAATGGAGTCCTGGGGAGAAAAGCTCCAAAAATACATTCTTCATACTTACGAACATACATTCATACATACAAACATTGTTTAACAATAGGTACAACAGGTAAAAAATAAAGCAATATCAAGTAGTACAGCAAGTGTACAGTTAAATACATTGCAGAAAAACGTATCCACTATTTAGCACGAAATTATATCCTTCAAACAGATTCAGCACTACCACACAATACAGTTACTTCACACCTCAAAGAAGCATTCCGGGTCAGCATCTGTAGCGTCATCCAGATTTTCTAGAAGCTTGACTGAGGCAAATATGGACAGGATGATGCAAAGATTTCTCAGGGCTCTGATCCATATGGGCTTCCTGGCAGCTCTGTCCCCTCACATCTGAGTGCATCTGCCCAGCCAGTAGTGTCTCCTCCTCCAATCTGTCCTGTGGTTTTGGAGTCCCAGGATCCAAGATCCTGATATTTGGCGTCTGATCAGAGGAAGACTCCTTCCTCTACTCCAATGTCCCTGGCCAGCCTTGCCCTAATACCTTCAGATCAGGGTGGGTCTCTGACCCAAGAGGTTAGCCCCAGGTCCGAGGGGTTTGGTTCTGCTCCTACTTGTTGGATCCATCCCTTACCCTCTGCACCTCTGCTCTAGACAGCTTGAGTCCGATTCTCTTCTCTGGAGGGCTCAGATCCAGGGTTGGCCTCAACCTTCTGTGCTTGGCTGCTTCGATGTTAGTGTTTCACTGTTGCAGTCATTACATTAGGGTAATCCTGCTGGCAGGTTGCCCTCAGTCGGCCTGAATTCCAAAGTCCTGGGTCCTGCGTTGGTTGCTGTCGCCCCTTCCCTGACGTCAGGTGTATAAAAGAAGCAGCCGATGCCATTTTCTTTGGTCTTTTTTTGCCGCGCGATGCCCGAAGCAGTTAGTGGGGAGAGGTTTCCCCCAGGTCAGTCAGCCTTTCAGGTAGTAGAAAGGGTTTTCTCCTTAAACAGAGCCATATTCTCAAATTTCAGATCCCACCCCTTGTCAGTCATCTGGTCTGAGCTGTGAGCCTATCATTTCTGCTCCTCAGGGTCAGCCAGCCCAGGGAAGCCCCCCTCATAAGACACCTCTCCCAAGTACCCTGTGGAAGAGGTACTTAAGAGAACATGTAAGAGGAGGCGCATAGACTCCCTTTATGAAGTTTCTCATGGAAGGCACTAATTTGTGATGAGCGGAAAGGATCCCCTCATTTGCCACCTGATTGTCTCCTTGGGGTACATCCTAGAAATCCTCAAACAGAAGAGACTGGTCCTCCCAAACTCCTCCTCATGAGGAAATTGTGCTCTTGTGGAGGCTTTCGGGGCTGGCTCATGTATGTGTTAGGTGAACCCCCCCCCCCCAAGCGGATGAACTTGCTGACCCGGTTTCCCACCGGGCCTGGAAGGAGCTGGACACTGAGCCCATCCCCAAGTGACAAGATAAGTTCTTAGTCCACCTTCAGATCAACCTCACTGGAGCAAAGTAATCCCAGTTGAGGCCATAGTTGCAGTGGTGGCCACTATAAGTAGTAACTAGCAGAACAAAGCTTCTCTGTCCATTCACCAGACAGGGAGTCCAGAGTGGTGGACAGATCTGGAAAGTGCATATATGCCTTGGCCACATTTGAACTGAGGTCTTCAAATTACTTGACACATTTTATTTGCCTGCAGAGATTTGGTCAAGCAGCTTTCATCCATGTTTGCGGAAGAGCTCTAGAAGGTTTCTCCTGAGCTGGGCTGCTTTTTTGTCCATTGCCAGTTTTTCGATGAGAGTGGATCTCACAGAAGAGGGTGCCTCATGAGCAGCTAGTTCAGACATAGCTGTTAGGAGACATTCCTGGATGAGGCTACGCTTCTTTGCGGAACCCTTCAAGGCATCTTTTTGTTAATGCCACCTTTGGCTTCTCCTTGTTTGGACCATTGGTGAAAGATTAGCTCACTTGCAGCAAACAGGAAAGACCTCGTCGGCCTTTGGAATAAAGATGTCCTTCAAGGATGCATCTGCAGTCATCACATATGGGTTGTCCTGCCTCAGGCAGCCCTTCGGTCGGCCGGATTCCAAAGTCTGGGTCCGGCGTCGGCTGATGTCGCCCTTTCCCCGACGTCACAGCGCCTGGGGTATAAAAGCGTCAGCCAACACCATCTTCCCCAGTCTTTCTTGCCATGTGGTGCCCAAAGCAGAAGCAGTTCGCAAGTGCCGGTCTGCTAGCTCCTGTAAATTCGCTATCCGAAGACTTCAAAAGCTAAGTACCCCATTGGGGACTCTTTCTTGCCTCAGCCGATGTCAGAAAAAGTTAATTGTTTAACTTGTGGGAAACAAATACCTCATAAGGATTTCCACTCTTATTGTCTTCCTTGCTTAGGCCCAGACCACGACGTCTTGGCCTGTTCTGCCTGCACTTCCTTCAACCGACGCACTCTTAGACGTCGGTCGGAGTTCGCAGAAGAGTTTTTTGGGGATAGTTTTGCTTACAAAATGCCTTCGGAAACCCCGACATCACGTTTAATTAAGAAACTGAAAGACAAGGACCGACACATGCGGGCCGCGGTTTCGGCTGAAACCGCGACTAGGCCTACCGCGAGTGTCTGTCTCTGCTGATACAGAGTCCTTGGAACTTCCGAACCCTGAAATATTACAACCGACAGCCCCGGCGGCTCCTACCGAGTCAGTTACAGAATTGCCTTCAGAAACTGGTGTATTAGAATTTTCCGACACCATACCTTTAGACAAAGCTACACCAGCACGTGGTGCAGCCAGGCCTCCTGCATCCATGTCTATTAAGGCCTTCACCAGGGCTAAAGCTGCAAAACACTCTAAAGCCATGCCTCCCAGAGTTATTCCTCAGGGACCTTCTTCTAGTTCACAGATTCTAACTTTAGCAGAGGACCTTATCTCCTTAATTAGGGGCTCTCAGCCTCATCCGGACAGGGGCTCCCAACCCCCTCTAGACAAAAGGCCCAGGATGGATCCTCCTGATCCCCTTTCCTCAGAGGAGGCCTCTGTTGGCTCGGATCACTCAGATTACCAGGAGGAGGCTTATTCGGCTTACGAGGATTCGGATGCAGAGGAATCTATTCCCTCTGCCTCCCCTCCTGAAGAGCTTTCCTTTGGGGAGACCCTTCACACTGAGAGAGCATTTCAAATGGCAGGGCCAGGAATATTCTGATTCCAGGAAAAGACTAAACGTTTCTCCATTTACCTCAGCATAGACCCTTGGCTATTCCTCCTGTTTTAAATGTGATTGATGTATACTCTGACTCTAGTATGACCCCTGACACTCTGCCTCCGGCCCCTGTTAAGCCCGATAGGTATTAGAGTCCGGGACACACACAATTTTCTTTATAAGGCCCACTCTGCTGACCCTGAAACTGTTTCACAGGGCCCTAAAGGGGTTGCAGCTGTTACTAAGAACCCACTCCCCTCTGCAAAGGAGTCCAGGGCATTAGAGAGATGGGGTAAAAAAGTGTATACTTCTGCCACTCTTTCTATGAGGGCATTAAATTTCACATAATACAGTATTGAGTATTTGTTAGAAGAAATGCATAAGAAATTGTCTTCTTCTGAACCCCTTGACCGTAAATCCCTTCAGGATCTGGTACATAACTCCCAGCAGGTTAGCAACCACTTCTTGCAGTGTGGATGCATTGGAAGCTTCATGTAGGTCAGCAATGACAGGTGTTGTCATACGCAGGCATGCTTGGCTGAAGGAACAATCTCTGCCAGAACATGTTAAAGCTAAGCTTTTGGATGCTCCACTGGAAAAGCAAAAGTTATTTGGTTCCACTGCTCAAGACGTCCTAAAGAAATTTTGAGGAAAAGGCAAAATCTGTACAAACAGTTAAGGATTTTCTTCAAGTCCAACCGCCTAGATTCAGCAGAAACTGGCCTTCCAAGAATTGGTCCTTTCCGGACACAAAGATTTCAAAGGGGCAGGAACAGGCGTGCCAGAGGTAGAGGGCAAGCTAGGGGCTCCTACAGAGGCAGTCAGTGGCAACCTCCAATCCAGACAGGCAGTTCAGGACCTGCAACTGCTGCACAAGGACAAACTCAATGACTTTGCTTTGACTCCGCCAACCAGGGCTCAATTAGAAGCACCTTTGGGCGGAAAGCTTTCTTTATTCTCAAGAAATTGGCACAACATTACAAGAGACAAATAGACACTCCAAATAATAGACAACGGATGCAGGTTCCATTTCCACACATGCCAAAAAGAAAAGGCATGCCAGGTCTGCCACCAAATCAAAGGGCAGAGGCTTTGAAACAAATCTCAAACTTACTACGAATGAAAGCCATAGAAAAAGTTCCTATTTCAGAACGAGGCCAAGGATTTTACTCCAGGCTATTCCTTGTTCCAAGAAAATTGCATCAATGGAGACCAATTCTCGACTTGTCCGCACTGAATACTTATCTCATTGTGCCAAAATTCAAAATGCTGACTCTACAGCAACTCCTTTCCATGCTGGGCAAGGGGTCTTGGCTGGTTACTCTAGACCTCAAGGAGGCATACCTGCATGTCCCTATCAGACAAAGTTGCAGAAGATACCTCAGATTTCTTGCAGGGTCAGAGCATTATCAATTCTCAGCATTGCCCTTTGGCTTATCTACTGCGCCCAAAGTATTCATGAAATGCCTGGCATCAGTAATAGCACACTGCAGACTCCAGGGGATTCAAATCTACCCATATCTGGACTACTGCCTTATACAAGCGGACAACCAACAAACTTTGATAAAGGACTTAAATTATGCCATCAATCTTCTACAGGCCTTGGGATATACAGTCAACATGCACAAATCAAGACTTGTTCCATCCCAAAGAATAACCTTTCTGGGTGCAAATCTAGATACAACCACCCAAATGGCTTATCTCACAGAAGAAAAACGGTCAACTACCAGATTACTTCAAGAATCTGACAAGACAAACCCAGCTGACTGCAAGGAAAATCCTGCAGGCCCTGGGTTACATGGCATCCTGTATTCTTTTGATTCCACAAGCAAGGCTACATATGAGAAAGCTACAGTGGTACCGAAGGAGTTTATGGACTCAGCACAGTCAGTTTGGAAACGTTAATCCCACTCATTCCATGCCTTCACAAGGAATTTCTGTGGTGGGCTCGGGCCAGCCAGTCCAACAGAGGGTTGCCCTTCACAAAGCCAAAAACCTCCCAAACTATTACAACAGACGCTTCAGACCTAGGTTGGGGAGCACACATGGAGGGCAGAGGTATCCAAGGACAGTGGTCACAAAAGGAGCTACGCATGCACATAAATCAAAAAGAAATGCTAGCAGTGATGCATGCAATCGAGGCCTTCAAACTCTTTCTGCATCAAGGCCATCTACTAATAAGGACAGACAGACACACCGCAGTTATGTGGTACATAAACAAGCAAGGAGGTACCCATTCTTACCCTCTTTGCAGACTGGCAATGAATCTATGGGATCTTTCCTTGAAACTCAATATACAGCTACAAGCTCAGTTTGTGCCAGGAAAGGACAGAAATATCATGGATGCACACGAATGGATGCTGCACCCAGACATTTTTCAACAGATAACACAATCTTGGGGGAGCCTGGACATAGATCTATTTGCATCCCCCCACAATCATCAACTGAAGAAATTCTGCTCAAGGACATACCACCCACAAGCGTGGAAAGTGGATGCCCTCTCTTTCAGCTGGAGAAATCTGACAGTGTATGCATTTCCTCCTATTCCATTACTGACCAAGGTGTTACTGAAGATCAGGGCAGAGCAGCCAAAAGTGATTCTGATGGCTCCGGACTGGCCAAGACAGCACTGGTACCCACTGCTAAGGAGCATGTCACGTACGAAACCATGGCTCCTACCTCTATGGCCACTTCTACTGACACAGCACAGATACAAAACTCTACATTCCAACCTGAAAACATTGCAACTAACAGGGTGGAGAATACCTTGACTCCTCCTCAGGATAAGCTATCCCAGAGAGTGAAGAATAATATTATGGAAGCTCGCCGCCCTTCCACAAGGAAGGCATATTCAACAAAATGGAAAAGATTTCTCATCTGGAACACCACAAAGGGCCTAGATGCGACAATGATGAACATGGCACATATCCTGGAATATTTGGCAGAAATGTTCCACAATGGGCTGTCTTACTCTTCTATTAAGATTCATGCTTCAGCAATTTCAGCTGAGTACAATACTGATCCACCTGTCTTTTCTCATCCTCTCCTAAGACGGTTTCTAAGAGGAATTAAAAACATCAAACCTCCTAGGAAACAACCTCTACCTGCTTGGGACCTTAACTACGTGTTGGAAAAACTAACACTGCCTCCATTTGAACCAGCAGCATCTGCAGATCTACAGTACCTTTCATGGAAGACTGCTTTCCTTCTGGCAATAACCTCAGCAAGAAGGGTTTCGGAATTGCAGGCCCTGATGGCAGTTCAGCCATTTATTATTTTTCACCAGGACAGAGTTTCATTAAGAACTAATCCTACTTTTATGCCAAAGGTGGTATCCAGGGTTTCATTGAATCAAGCCATTCACTTGCCTACCTTCTTCCCAAATCCACAAAACAAAGGGGAGAAACTGCTGCACACCCTGGACATTCACAGACAGTTGCGCTACTACTTGGACAGAACTAAAGGTTTCCGGAAAACTGACCAGCTGCTGGTAGCATATGCTGCTGGTACTCAAGGAAAAGCAATTTCCAAACAGACAATTTCAAAATGGATAGGAAATTGCATCCGCTTTTGTTACTCATTTCATGGAAAGACTGTACCAGCTAACATTAGACCTCATTCTACAAGAGCCACAGCCACCTCCACAGCCTTTTTAAGAGGGGTGGCTACAAAAGACATTTTAGAAGCTGCCACATGGAGCTCCGTGCATACATTTGCCAAGCATTACAATTTACCTTTATATTCCAGATCCAGAGCAGGCTTTGCTACGGCTGTCCTGCAGGGTATCTTAGCTACACCATCCTTTTCCTAGTACCTCCACCCCCAGATTGGCTATGGTATTCTACCCATATGTGATGACTGCAGATGCATCCTTGAAGGACATAGTACAGTTTTGTACATACCATAAATGTAGATGTCCGATAGGTATGCATCTGCAGTCAAGTTTACCCTCCCTCCTTCCCCTCTGTGGTATTCTTAGGGTGCTTACCTCTCTATTAGCTAGCTGGGGGGATCTATTATGGTGTATTTGTTTGTACATATATATTTTTTGCAACCAGGTGCTGTGACGTCGGGGGAAAGGGCGACATCAGCCGACGCCAGACCCAGACTTTGGAATCCGGCCGATCGAAGGGCTGCCTGAGGCAGGACAACCCATATGTGATGACTGCAGATGCATACCTATCGGACATCTACATTTATGGTAGGTACAAAACTGTACTTTTTCTACCCTACAGTGTTCCTTTAGGAACCAGCAAGGTGGTAAGAAATTATGTTTCCGGAAATCTCTGTCCTTTTCAGAAATCACGCTGGGCTCCTTTCTCCAGAGGAGGTTTCCATGGCAGATGTCCTAGTGGCAGAGGAGCTCTGCAAAACCAGGGCTTCAGAGACTTGCTCTGATGGGCTCTATCAGCACTCCTGAAGTGTTGTCACTGTCCACATCTGGAGGCATTTTTCCTTGCACCTGGATGCCTGGACATAATTGCAACAAATGCATGGGTGCCAAGGATGATATCCAGAGGTTACTACATACTGTGTTCTCTTTCACTTCCCATCCAAAGAAAGACTCCCTGATGTTCCACCCAGTCAGGGAGCCCGCAGCTCAAGAAATATCAAGGAGGTTCCACCTGAATAGATAAGATTTGGAAATTACTCCCGCTTTTTTAGTGCCAAAGAAAATTACACCAGAGACACCTTTTGGATCGAAGCAATTTGAATCTGTATGTAATGAAGTCAAAGTTCCAAATAGTTTCAGCTCAGTCCATCTTGCTCCTTCTGCTCAGGACAACTGGATGTGCTCTCTATATCTCCAGGATCTGTACTCTGCATGTCAGGAGACATTTGTGCTTTCAACTGGGAGTAGATCCACTAACCAATTAGAGCACTGCCCTTTGTACTTGCCGTATTCCACAGGGTGTCTACCAAATGTATGGCAGTTGTAGCATTTCACTTCAGGCTCCAAAAGATTCCAGGTGTTTCCCTATTTTGGCAGTTGTCTCCTCACCATTCCAGCCAAGCATCAACTTTCTACAAGCCAGGGATTGCTTGCTTCAGATCTCCAACTCCCTAGGCATTTCAGTAAACCATGCCAAGTTGAATCTAACTCTCATACAGACTCTGGAGTTTATAGGAGCTCAGTTGGATACTATGACTCAAATAGGATCTTCAGCACATCAGGTGTGGGCCATATTGCCTTATCCGTCCCCTCTAGCAAAGCTAGTGCTACAAACTCTTGGGTCAGTGTCAGCTGCCATTCTTCTAGTTCCTCTGACCCCCCCCGGGCAAGTCACTGAGGGATGCTGTGCTTCACGATTGGTCCCCTGGTGGTCTGCATGTCCCCCTCTTCCACTGATCCCAAAGTTTCTTCAGAAAGGAAACTGGCTGAAGAGCTCAGTTATCCTCATTGCCCACTTTTGGACTTGACCGGTATGATTCCCCTTCCTCTGGTCTTAGTTGAATTATTGTCCATAGATACTGGATCCCACTCAGGATCTCTCGTATATCAGAAGTTCAACATCCCAGTCTCCACGCCCTCAAACTGATCGTATGGTTTCTCCACTTCCAGTGATAGTAAGATGGTCCAGGCTCGCTTCCCCAATTTGTGACATTATCTTGTCCTCCCAGAAGGCTTCTGTCAAGGAAGTCTACAAAAGCAAATGGAAAAGATTTTCTATATGGGTTTCCAAGCAGGATATTGACCCCTTTTCAGCACCTACTTCAGCCATTCTTTTTCTTGCTACTCTCTTTAAGGAAGGGACCAGTTTTGCTACTATTAAAGCTCGTTTGGCAGCCATATCCAACTTCCATGCTGGAAACTAATCGTTCTCTCATGTCTACCAGATTCTGTAAAGCTTTCATGAAGGGAATTTTTTTCTTTGGACCACCAATAAAGGACCCCCCCTCCTCCTCCTTTGGATCTGATGGTGGTCCTTCAGGAGGTCAACTCTGAAACCCATTAAACTGGTGGATAAATGTGATATGAAGTTTGTCTTTCTAGTAGCAGTCACTTCAGCAAAAAAGAATTTTTGAGCTCAGGCCTTGTCAGATAAAACCTAATTACCTTATTTTCCTTTAGTAAGGGAGAGAAGGGTTGGTTCGTATACACACCCTATCCTTAAGTCACCACAAAGGCTAATATCAACTAGACCATACAGTTATCAGATGTTCTTCGTGTTTCACTGTTGCATTCATCACATTTGGGTTATCTGCTTGCAGCAGCCCTCAGTCGGCCTGATTATCAAAGTCTTGGCTCCTCCATCGGTTGCTGTCTCATCTTCCATGATGTCAAGTAGTCAGGGGTATAAAGCATACAGCCGACGCCATTACATCAGTCTTTCTTGCTGTGCGGTGCCCGAAGCAGTTTGCAAGTGTCTGTCGGCTGACTCCGGTTCTGAAACTCAAACGAAAATTTCAGAAGTCTTCAACTAAAGCCAAGTACCCCGTTGGGGAAACTTTTTCTTGCTCTAAACTGATGTCAGTAAAAGTTGATAATTGTATTTCTTGTGGAAAGCCAGTACCTCATAAAGATTTTCGTTCGTACTGTAGTCTTTGCCTAGGTCCTGACACGACGTACCTAGCTGTCTGTTTTGTGCCTTATTTAAACAACGAACTATTTGTAGTCTGTATATTTACACTTTTAAATATTTTGGTACTCAGTTCAGTTATCCAGGTATGACTTCGGTAAGCCACCTGACTACAGACATTCTGAAAAAATGCAAAGATAGACAGAGGCTGCCTAGGTCCAAAGCTGTCGACGCTTCTCCTAAGCTACTTCAGATTCGCAGGCTTCTACTGAGACCCATTCTGAGTCCGGTATGCTGTGAGATGCTTCAACTGTGGAACCTGTGGATGTCTTTACCTTGGATGGGTTCGGAGCTGCTGTGCAGGCACCAGCTTCTGAGGGTGTATTCAGGTTTACTGACTTGCATATTAAACCGATGCCATTTTCTTCAAGGCCTGAAACTCGATCCATGCCTAGAAAACAGACGCCCAGACCACATGGTCAGGCCTCTATGCCTAAAAAAAACAAATAAGAATGGCTGAAGACCTTATTACTTTAATCGGGGGAAGCCAACCTTCCCCCTCAGACCTAGGACTGAATTTGCTTATGATTCTTCTGATCAGGATTCTGAAATTTCGGTTTCCTCTGACCAGTATTTACCCTTGTCTACCTATGAGGATTCTGATGCAGATGACTCTATTCCCTCTGCTTCCCCTCCAAAGGATTTCTCTTTTGGTGAAACCTTGCATATTCTTAGGGAGCACTTCCGCTGGGAAAGCCAGGATTACTCTGATTCTAAAAAGAGGCTTAGGGATTTTTTACTCCTGCCCCAACACAGGCTTTTAGCTATCCCCCCCCCCCCCCCGTACTGGACATTGTTGATAATGCCTTTTCAGAGTCTAGCTTGGCCCCTGACTCCTTACCTCCTGCTCCCAGAAAACCAGATGGATATTGCAGGGTTCCTGACTGTCAAGTTCCTCTCTAAAAAATCCTACTGCGCATCCTGAGACATTTCATAAGGACCCAAGGGCATTAAGGCTACTACTGCAAAACAATCCTACCTCCTCTGATACAGATTCCAGGGCGCTGGATAGATTGGGTAAGAAGGTATATACTTCTGCAACCTTGGCCATTAGGGCCTTAAACTGCCAGTTTCTGTTAAAGTATCAGCAGCATATTATTGGATTGCTTAAACAGAAAATGATGATTCCTGACTGTGCTGAAAATAAGGATTTACGGGATTTAATGCATTCTGCTGAACAAGTTGGAAAACATACTTTGCAATGTGGTTTTGATTCACTAGAGGCATCTTGCAGGGCTGCTGTCACTGGGTCTGTACTTTAGAAGGCATGCTTGGCTTAAGGAGCAATCTTTACCAGATCATGTAAAAGCTAAATTGCTGGATGCTCCCTTAAACCAGGACCACCTGTTTGGCAACAAAGCAGTAGTAGTACTTAAAAAGATGGAGGAAGAAGCTAAATCTATGCAAACTGTTAAGGATTTCCTGCAAGTACAGCCTCCAAGATATAGTAGGCATTGGCCCTTCCCTGCCTCTTCCAGGCCTTCTCAGTCCAAACCCAGAACCTGCAGAGCATTCTGGCTTCAGTCCCAAGGTACGCACAGGGCTAAGCAGTTGGGGGGCTTCCACTTCCAAAGCAGGGAGTAGTAAGACTCCACCTATGGTAAACTGTCTCAGTGACTTAACTTTGAAACTTCCAAGCCCTTCTCAACTGACTGCTCCTTTAGGGGGGAAGATTGCATTGCAGGCATAACTGGGGACTCATTACCCAGGGCAAATGGGTTTTAAATATAGTTCCCAAGGATACGGATTCCACTTCCACACTTTACTAACCCCAAGCGGTTGGCCAGATCTACCCCCTAAATCAGTGGGCAGAGGCTCAAAAGCAAGTTGTCTCAAAAGTATAAGGGCTATTCATCCTGTCCCAGAAGAGAAAAGGGGGCAAGTTTTCTATTCAAGACTTTTCCTGGTGCCCAGAAAAGACAACTCCTGGCATCCTATCCTGGATCTCTCCATCCTAAACACTTTTTTGGTGATACCAAAATTCAAGATGCTAACTCAATTGTTTCCTATGCTAGGGAAGGATGCCTGGTTGGCAACACTGGATTTAAAGGAAGCCTGACCTGCACATCCCAATCAAGGAATCTTGCAAAAGATACCTACGCTTCAAAGCAGGCTTCATGCACCATCAGTTCTCTGCACTGCCCTTTGGCTTATCTACTGTGCCCAGGGTATTCACAAAGTGCCTAGCTCCTGTCATTGCATTTTGCAGGCAAAGAAAAATTCAAATATACCCATACCTGGACGATTGTCTAATTCAGGCAGAAAGCCAGGGCATACTATTGAATCATCTGGCATTTGTACAAAAAGTGCTAACTTCTCTGGGTTACACCATAAATGAAAATAAATATGGTACCCTGCCAACAAATTGTATTCCTGGGAGCAAGCTTGACCGCAACTTCCTAGATGGCTTTCCTCACGCCAGAGAAACAAGTCCATTTGACAGCTTACTTCAAACTAATGGCCACGAAGACCCTGCTATCTGCAAGACAAATACTGCAAGCCTTTGGGTTCATGGCCTCCTGCATTCTCCTAATTCCATATGCAAGACTGCATATGAAGAAACTACAATGGTATCTAAAAAGTCTATGGTGTCAACATTCTCAGGATCTAGAAGCAGTAATTCCTATCATACCTTGCCTACAGTTGAGTTCCTTTGGTAGGCAGAGGCCTGCCACCAAAACGAGGGACTTCATTTCACGCCCTGCTGCCCAAACCCTAACAGATGCATCAGACTATGCATGGGGGGCTCACTTGGCAGGGAAGTGCATTCAGGGCAAATGGAACCCAAGACAAATACACCTGCATATCAAAAAGAAATGTTAGCTGTACAGAATGCTCTGACCGCCTTAAAGCACCACATTCTTCCAGGACAATTAATGGTAGACTGACAAAACCACTGTTATGTGGTACATAAACAAGCGGGGGGAGCCCACTCATACTCTATCTGCAGACTAGCTATGGCTCTATGGAACACAGCCTTGAGCTACGAAGTGCACCTACAGGATCAATTCCTGTCAGGAAAGCTAAATACACTGGCAGACTATATAAGCAGAAATCTCATGGACCCACACAAGTGGAAACTGGAACCAAAGAACTTCAACATGTTGATAAATGGGGGACCCCAGAGATGGACCTGTTTGCCTCCCCCCCAGAACTACCAATTGAACAAATTCTGCATAAGGACTCCCCACAAACAAGCTTGGAAAGTGGATGCCCTGTCCTTCACCTGGAAAAATCTGTGCCTTTCCTCCTCTGCCTCTCTCTTCTCCAAGGTACTACTAAAGATCAAACAGGACAAACCAAGGACAATGCTGATTGCACCAGACTGGCTGTGCCAACACTGGTATACCCTCTAACACAGTGTCGCTGCTGGCACCATGGCACCTGCCTCAGACCCCTACCCTGCTGTCCCAGAAGGGCCAGATTCTGTACCCTCTACTTCAAACCCTCAACCTGGCTAATTACCTGATCTCTTACTATCCCTCAGTAAAAAAGTGTTTGTCATTCTGGAGGCAAGGAGGCCTAGTACTAGAAAATCTTATTCTGAAAAATGGAAAAGGTTCTTGTTCCTGGAACCGAACTCTGGGGATGGGCATAGTAGTGCCCAATTTACCTCGGATTCTTCAATACTTAACTGAGATGCTTCACAAGGGCCTTTCCTTTTCCTCCAAAATTCATGCCTCAGCCATTTCAGCTCATTACAACTCAGAACCACCCCTCTTCTCTCATCCACTGCTCAAGCAGTTCCTCAGAGGGGCCAAAAGACCACTCAGAGTATTGTATTGGAAAAACTTACTCTACCTCCTTTTGAGCCAGCTGCAAATGCAGAGTTGAAATTCCTTTCTTGGAAAACAGCCTTCCTTTTAGCCATCACTTCAGCAAGCAGGGAGTCTGAATTACAGGCCCTTATGGCAGTGGAGCCTTTCATTTTTCATGCGGACAGGGTGTCCCGGACCAGTCACTTCATGCCCAAGGTAGTATCCAGTGTGGCTCTTAATCAGTCCATTCATTTGCCAACCTTTTCTAATCCACAAAATAAAGGAGACTGGATATTGCACTCCTTGGATGTGCACAGACAACTTAGATTTTACTTGGACAGGACTAAACCTCTCAGGAAATCTGAACAGCTGCTGGTGGCATTTGCTGCAGGGGCAGAGGGGAAGGCCATTTCAAAGCAAACTTTATGCTACAAGCACCATGGAAAACCTATCCCACGGGGGGGGGGGGTAAGACCACATTCCAACCAGGGTTGCATCTCCCTCTACAGCCTTTCTCAGAGGTGTCCCTTCCAGGGACATTCTAGAAGCTGCTACCTGGAGTTCTGTACATACTTTCACCAAGCCTTACCACTTGCCAATTTTCTCTAAATCCAGAGCTGGTTTTGCCACTGCAGTCTTGCAGGGCCTTATAGCTGGTCCTAATGCTATCTAAATTCCTGCTCCCATCCTTAGCTTTGGGAGTCTACCCAAATGTGATGACTGCAGCAGTGAAACACTAAGAACATAGTACAGTTGTGTACACTTACCATAAATGTAGATGTTAGTTTATTCACTGTTGCAGTCCTGGTTACCCTCCCTCCAGCCCCCTGACTACTTTTGGCTATACCTCTATTCCTTTTTATTATGCTTAAAAGCTTTTTGGTGTATTTGCTTTTTTGTTGGCGGTATAACCTTGTTTGTATATATTTAATTGCTTCCCATTAGGGGGTCACCTGACATCTGGGGCAAGAAAAATTGATGTAATGGCGTCGGCTGCATGCTTTATACCCCTGACTACCTGACGTCCTGGAAGATGAGACTGCAACCGACGCAGGACCCAAGACTTAGATAATCAGGCCGACTGAGGGCTACTGCAAGCAGATAACCCAAATGTGTTAAGTGCAACAGTGAATGCACTCTTAACATCTACATTTATGGTAAGTGTACACAACTGTACTTTTTTTCTTTCCAAACTTGACCAATTGGGGCGAATATCTGCTGCACCTTCTTGACATCCACAGACTGCGTTGTTGTCTTCACAGAACAAAACTGTACAGAAAATCTAGTCAACTGTGTGACCCATGTGGTTAGGGGAAAAGGATACAGGCAGTTCCCAAAATTACACTGGCCAAATGCCTTACCAATTGGGAATCTGCGAGATACAAACAGGTTTGGAGTTGCTCGTCCTCCCAGAGCTCATTGCACTAGATGTGTGGCTACTTCATCTGCTTTTTCTTCAAGAACTTGTTTTGACAACATCTGAGCTGCAGCTACTGACTCGCCTTTGTTAGACATTTACGCATTAACATAGTCTCCAGGAGCAGAGCTACCTTTTGTTGGACAGTGCTCCGGCATGTCCTTCCTTGAAGGCCTCATGAGAGTTACGTAGCTGAGAACTCTGACCCATTCGTGAGGAAGAATGAAAAGGACATCCGATTTTAGAAGTTATGCACTTGCCACAATTTGGCATTGTGTGTTGTCCATTTTCATTCTTCCCCACCTTCCTCCCAACCATCTCCCTGTTCTGTCACTCCTAGAAGGATCTTTGGATGATATTGGAACCATCATGTTCCTGGTTTGAGCCTCAGTCTTTTGTCTGTTCTGTCTCTATATCACGGTGGGAATTAGGGTAGCAAACTCTATCTAAGGAGGTGGGGATGGGGCAAAGCATTATGGGTAGAGGAAGGAGCTAGAGATTCAGATCCTAGGTCTTGTAAATGCGGTAGTCAAATCTGCTCCTAGACCCATTCGTGAAGAAGAATGAAAATGGACAACACAGATGCCAAGTTATGGTAAGTATGTAACTTCTAATCTTCCCAGTGGCTAAAACTCTATCCAAGTTATTAATTAGCATTATTTTTGTTGTGGAAGCCGCGGTGGTGCAGCTGTAGCATTGTTGCCTCGCAGCTAGAGGTTCTCCCGTTCGATTCTCTGCTGGAGGCCTTCTGTGTGGAGTCTGCATGTCCTCCCCATGGTAGAGTGGCGTTCGAAAGACATGCGTAGAATGGGCATGCTTTCGCTGAAGGTTGGGACGTCGAGCTGGCACCTCAGCACCCGTAAAAAATTTACTGCCAATCATTAGCAGACCTGAGTTCTGCTGTGGCGACCCCTAACCGGGAAAAGCCAAAAGAACAACTTTTGTTGTGGTAAAACGCATCAAATGTGATAGGTGGAGCTTAAGGCTGAGCTGTATGTGGTTAGTGACTAGTACTACTTTTACAAAGGGACATTTTTGAAGGTTGTGTTTGTGACACTGCTGCTTGCACTTCATTCACACCTTCACCATACATGACAAATATGACTGCTACTCTGAAGTAGAGCAGGATTTTCTTTGGCAGTCTTGCAGGGCTTACTGTAGACTGTTACCCATTGCAAAGTGCTGATGGGGATACGCTGCTTTGTACTCTTCTGCTGTATGTAAGGAGCAAGCCTTGTAATTAACGCAGCTTAGTTGTGTGACGGCATTTGCCATAAAATTTGGTAATTGTGACGGGACAGGCTTACTTGCATGACTTTCATAGTATGCATGCATTGTCTGGTGATTTTTGTATGCGGTATAATACCAGTTGTTACTGGGTGTTTTACATCATTGCCTTCCTCTTCCTATTAACTGAAGCAGTTGGGGACAGTGATCTTGTTTTTGTATTTTCTGGTATGGTGAGCAAAACGGCAACTGTGCAAGTTATTGTTAATGGATAATATAGTCAGTGCCATGTGCCTGAATTTTGTGCTTAACACGCTCTTTTATATTAGTTTTTTTTTGTTGTAATGGCAGTTGTGGTTGTAAAAATTCCATAGATCTGTTTTCCTACCTGGTTAATGAGTAGTAAGTTGCATTATTGGGTCCTTTTTAATACTACAAGTACATTTGTGAGCAAGCTTAAATTTACTTTGTTTTTCACCTCTAATGTGCTTTACCAGGGATTTATCCATCTTTGAAGCTCAACATTACAAACAGCATTCATTATGTTGGTGGGACTGTGTTTAAGTACTTGAGCTGCTATAAAATTCCTCCTGTTTAACAGTAGATCAGTATTGCAGTAGCCTAAGCTGTGTCTCCCATCCTCCACAAATGCCCCCGCTTTTCAAAGCTTAAGGGCACCTTCGATGCACTCTTTCAGGAGATTGAGAATAGTGTGAAAAGCTCCTTGTACTTGATGTTGAAGTGAGTTTCTAAGGCAGCTTTTTTGCAACTGTTCGCTATCAATCCTTCAAGGTTGGGCAGATAAGTCCTCTACTTGGGAACCGCCAGATATCTTTTTTTTTTTCTGAGGGGAACTACCGTTATTTACAAAACTAGTTTTATTTACTCAAACTATTTTGTGTGGTCTTTGTCACAGGGGACATTAGTACTGTGAATGCTTGTGGAAACAGTTTTGTTTAAATCTGTTTGTTGAACTTTTTTTTCCTATATAGAATTTTGTCAGGTGGAGGACTGATGTTTTTGGGGCCTGTTAAGTTGGTTTTAAGATTTAAAAAAAAAAAATAAAATCATTTGTACTTTGAGCTGGAATTTCCTGACTTGCATGTTCTGTTAAGTCTTTGAGGCTACCTTTTGTGACTGAACCTAATGGAGCAGTTACTGGTTTCTACTGTTCTTCCTTCCCCGTTCCCAAGAAGATGAAAGTTGTCTTGAGTTTTGGGTGTCAGGTTGGCTCCTACTCTGCTTTACCTCCTGTTTAGGTAACTTTGCTATGGCTGATCTTGATTGCCCCAACTACTCAATTTTCTCCCCAGTCCCACTGTAACACCTACAGCCACTAAGGACCATGCTATAGACTTGCCCTCTGCATTTCTAGGGTTGCTTTCCACAGACAAGAGAAAAAACTATTTCAGTCTTTGGGGAAAGGAGTATTTGTCGGATCCTATCTTAGCCAGAAAAGAATCCTGAGGTTTGAAAGATTTTGCCTGCATCAGCACAATCTTTTCCAGAGATTTTCACAGGAAAAGAAAGATGTTCATCATGTTTCACTGTTACAGTCATTACTCTAGGGTTATCCTGCTGGCAAGGCTACCTGCAGTTGGCCTGAATTCCAAAGTCTTGGGTCCGGCGTCTGTTGCTGTCGCCTCTTCCCTGATGTCAGAGCGCCAGGGGTATAAAAGATGCAGCAGACGGCATTTTCTTCATTTTCTTGCCGCGCTGTGCCCGAAGAAGCAGTTCGCAAGTGCCAGTCAGCAAACTCCTGAGTTTTTCGTGTTCAAATTTCAGATCCGAAGTCTTCATTTAAAGCCAAGTACCCCATTGGGAAAACTTTTTTTTTTTTTTCTTGCTCCAGACCGATGTCAGAAAAAGTTAATAATTGTATTTCTTGTGGGAAGCAAATACCTCAAGGATTTCCATTCTTATTGTATTCCTTGCCTAGGCCCTGATCACGACGTTGCTAATTGCAGGTTTTGTGCTAGATTTAACCAATGCACTTGAGCGTCAGGACGATTTTGCATTTCCTTACTTTGGCCGAAGATTTAATTTACACAGTCATTGGATAGCCATCCGACTACCGCAATTCACAATGCAAGGAAAAGGACAGGCATCCGAGGTCCAAAACTGACTAGGCTTTTAAGCCATTCACCGGTTCTCAGTGAGGCGCTTTAGCAGCCCCTGATGCCCGCTACCTCAGAGCCGCAGGCCGCTTCAGACTCCCACATGGAGAAGACAAGGCCGCTGGAAACTCAAGGTATCGGACACTTGGAAAATATTCCCTCAGATGGGTCTGGAGCTGCTGAGCAGGCATCGGCTTCTGAGGGTGTTTTCAGGCCTACACAGTTGTATGTAAAACTGACTACAGCTTCAAAGGTGAAGACTAAAGCACCACTAAAGACAAAGAAACAAGTGCAGCAAGCCCATGGACAGGCCTCCATGCCTAAAAAAACAGTTTCTCAAAATGGCCAAAGACCTGATTACTTTTGATCAGGGGTTCCCATCCCCCTCCTGATAAGAGGCCTAGGCAGGGGACAGAATATGAATCTTCAGATCAGGTTTCCATTTCCTCTGACTCCTCTTCTGAACAGGAATACTCTCTTCCTCCCTATGAGGATTCTGATGCCGAAGAATCTATCCCTTCAGCCTCTCCTCCTGAGGATTATTCCTTTGGGGAAACCCTGCATACCATGAGGGAACACTTCCACTGGGAGAGCCAAGACTACTCCGAATCTAAGAAAAGGCTCAGAGACTCTTGTACTACCTCAGCACAGGCCTCTTGCTAATCCCCCCTGTTTTAGACATTGTAGATGTATTTTCAGAGTCTGGCCTGTCTCCTGACTCTTTACCCCCTGCACCTGTTAAGCCAGACAGATACTACAGGGTTCCAGATTCACATACATTTCTTTATAAAAACCCTGCTGCTGACCCAGAAACTATTTCTCAGGGTCCCAAAGGGGTCAAGGCTTCCACTGCAAAAAACCCTATCCCCTCTGATAGGGATTCAAGGGCACTGGACAGATGGGGGTGAAAAGGTTTACACTTCTGCTACCTTGGCTGTGAGGGCTTTAAATTGTCAATTTCATATGCTTAAATATCAGCAATACTTAATGTCACTGCTTAAACAGAAAATGTTAACAAATTCTTAATGTGCAGAAAACCAGGAAATGCAGGATTTATTGCATGCAACTGAACAAGTGGGAAAGCATACTTTACAATGTGGTTTTGATTCTCTGGAGGCCTCTTGCGGCTGCTGTTACGGGTTCTGTCATTAGGAGGCATGCTTGGTTAAAGGAACAGAATCTGCCTGGTCATGTTAAAGCAAAATTATTAGATGCTCCGTTACAGCATGATACTTTGGTGTTAAAGCAGAAGAGGTGTTGAAGAAAATGGAGGACAAAGCGAAATCTATGCAGACAGTTAAGGATTTCTTACAGGTGCAGCCACCCAGATTTAGCAGGAGCTGGTCTACAAAGAATTTGTCCTTTCCAGTGTCAGACAGGCCACAGAGGCAGCTACAGATGCCCCAGAGACGGATCCCAGCCCCAAGGCTCGTACAGGCCTAAACAATGGGGTGCTTCTACCTCCAAAAGCGGAGAGGACAAATCACAGCCATACAGGAAACAGTCCCAATGACTTTCCTCTGCCAGCACCAAGCACTTATCTTTTGGCAGCCCCCTTGGGGGGAAAACTAGCACTTCATAAAATTGGCACATGATCACCCAGGACAAATGGGTCTTGAATATAGTGTCTCAGGGATACAGGTTCCACTTTCACACCCTGCCAAGGGCAAAAGGTATGCCAGACCTGCCACAATCAATGGGCAGAGGCACAAAAGCAAGTTTCATCCCTCGTGGACATGAGGGCCATTCAGGGAGTACCACAGTAAGAGCAGGGACAAGGATTTTACTCTACTTTTCTTGGTACCCAGAAAGGACAAAGCCTGGAGACCAATACTGGACCTGTCTATTCTAAACACATTTCTGGACGTTTCAAAATGTTGACTCTGCAGCAGCTTCTGCCCATGCTGGGCAAGAAGGCTTGGCTTGTAACTTTGGACCTAAAAGAGGCGTACCTGCATGTCCCAATCGGACAATCTCGCAGAAGATACCTCATTCATAGCTGGCTCAATGCACTACCAATTCTCTGCACTGCCCTTTGGCTTATCTACTGCACCCAGGGTCTTCACAAAATGCCTGGCACCAGTAATTGCATTTTGCAGACAGAAGAATTCAAATATATCCTTACTTGGACGACTGCCTTATTCAAATGGAGAACAAGGGCATTCTTCTAAAGCATCTGGCGTTTGTAAAAAAATTGCTAATTTCCCTAGGGTACACAGTAAACGAAAAGAGATCAAAACTAGTACCCTCTCAAGAGATAATATTCCTGGGTGCAAGCTTAAATACAACTGCCCAGATGGCTTATCTCACGCCAGACAAAGGCATCTTGCTTCAAAATGTTGGCAACAAAGACCCAGTTATCTGCAAGAAAAATTCTGCAGGCTTTGGGCTACATGGCATCCTGCATTCTGCTAATTCCATATGCCAGACTGCATATGAGGAAACTACAATGGTATCTAAAAAGTGTTTTGGACTCTGCATTGCCACAGCCTGGAAACATTAATTACCCTCATTCCCTGCCTGCAAGAGGAGTTTTGATGGTGGGCACAGGCCTGTCACCACAACAAGGGACAGCCATTCACTTTACCCACAGCCAGGCAGACACTAACAATGGATGCATCTGATTATGCCTGGGGGGGCCCACATGGCAGGAAAATGTATTTAGGGCACATGGCCCGCAAGCCAGATGCATCTTCATATCAATCAAAAAGAGATGCTAGCTGTTCAGAATGCCCCTACAGCTTTCAGAGATCTACTTCATCCAGGACAACTACTGATAGACTGACAAAACTACAGTCATGTGGTACATAAACAAGCAGGGAGGCACACATTCCTACCCTCTCTGCAGATGAGACATGACTTTGTGGGACACAGCATTGACTTATCAAGTTCACCTGCAAGCACAATTCCTGCCAGGAAAGATAAATACTCTGGCAGACTAAGCAGAAACCTCATGGATCCCCACGAGTGGAAACTGGATCCACAAGTCTTCAGCATGATGACAAGGAAATGGGGATGCCCAGACATCTATTTGCCTCCCCTCACAACTGCCAACTACAGAGGTTCTGCACAAGGACTTATCACAAGCAAGCATGGAAAGTGGATGCCTTATCCTTCAGCTGGAGCAACCTAACAACATCTGCCTTTCCTCCACTGCCTCTCCTCCCCAAGGTACTCCTAAAGGTCAGACGAGAAGCCAAAAATGATACTGATTGCCCCAGACTGGCCACGCCAGCACTGGTATCCAGTCCTAATGAACTTGTCTCAAGGTCCAGCCTGGACACTGCTTCATATTCCTCACTTACTGACCCAACAAAACAATCTGATACTGCACAGCCAGCTCAGGACCTTAAATCTGGCAGCATGGCGGATAATGTAGCCATTCAGAACACTCCTCTCTCCAAAGCTGTGATGGATGTTATTTTGGAGGCCAGGAGGCCCAGTACCAGAAAATCTTATGCAGAAAAATGGAAGAGATTTTGTGCTTGGAACCAGGCACAAGGAATTGACACGTTTGTACCAAATATTCCTCAGATTTTACAATACTTAACAGAGATGCTGGGCAAAGGCCTATCCTTTTCATCAATTAAGATCCATGCCTCTGCCATTTCATCCCATTACAATATGGAACTACCTATCTTTTCTCATCCTTTAAGGCAGTATCTCAGAGGGGCCAAAAACATAAGCTCTCCCAAGGAGAGCGTCAATACCTGCATGGGGCCTCAATTATGTCTTGGAGAAAATCAGACTGCCTCCTTTTGAGCCAGCCTCAACAGCTGATCTAAAATTGTTATCCTGGAAAACAGCTCTGCTCCTAGCAATAACCTCTGCAAGAAGAGTCTGAGTTACAGGCACTCATGGCTGTTGGACCTATTATCATTTTCCACTCAGACAGGGTTTCTCTGAGGACAAACCTGATTTATGCCTAAGGGTGGTGTCCAGTGTGGCCCTTAACCAAACCATTCACTTGCCTACCTTTTATCCAAACCCACAGAACAAGGGTGAGAGACTTCTGCATTCTTTGGACATACACAGACAGCTACGCTTCTACTTGGACAGAACTAAAGCTTTCAGAAAGACTGAGCAACTTTTAGTGGCATATGCTGCAGGATCACAAGGAAAGGCCATCTCAAAACAGACCATTTCAAAATGGATAGGCCATTGCATTCGTTTCTGCTATTCACAACATGGCAAATCAGTGCCTAAGGGCATATAGGCCACATTCATCCAAAGCAGCAGCCACTTCAGCAGCCTTCCTCAGAGGAGTACCAACCAAAGACATACAAGAGGCTGCAACTTGGAGTTCAGTGCACACTTTTACAAAGTGCTACCACTTGCCTCTCTACTCTAAATCCAGAGCAGGCTTTGCCACTGCAGTTCTGCAGGGCCTCATAGCCTCTTATCCTATTTAGCCCCAGCCACCCATCCTCAGCTTTGGGATTCAACCTAAGAGTAATGACTGCAACAGTGAAACACGAACATAGTACAGTTGTGTACCTACCATAAATGTAGATGTTGGTGTATTCACTGTTGCAGTCCAGGTTACCCTCCCACCATCCCCCTTTCTTTTGCTGGTTTTATCTGTACTTTTCTATTCTATACAACCTATGTGGTGTATTTGCTTGTAGATGAAGAAAATTATTACCTTAGTACATGCATGTTTATTGGCATAATTGTAGCCTACCTTTTTGCACCTGACATCTGGGGCAAGAAAAACTGAAGAAAATGGCGTTGGCTGCATCTTTTATACCCCTGGCGCTCTGACGTCAGGGAGGAGGCGACAGCAACAGACGCCGGACCAAGACTTTGGAATTCAGGTAGACTGCGGGTAGTTTGCCAGCAGGATAACCCTAGAGTAATGACCGCAGCAGTGAATACACTGTAACATCTACATTTATGGTAGGTACACAACTGTACTTTTCTCCTTTTATTCCTGTGAACAGGAAAGACTTGGTGGGGTTTGTCATGGAACTGATTTCTGCTTTTTCAATGTCTTTCCTGCTTTTTCAATGTCTTTCCTGTTTAGATGAGAAAAGTTCCTTCAAATACAGATATTCAGAAAAGTAGAGATTGGAGGGAGATGGTTTTCCTTTGGGGCTGTGTCTCAAGCTGAAGATTTGAGGAACATGTAGATGCAGAATTATCTTAACTTGCATTTAGATGCTTTCATTGGGAATAGAATATTCCCATTAACCAGCAAATGTATTAAGATTTGCTGCAGGTGGATATTCTCAACCGGCAACTGTTGCCTCCTGTTTTTATGCTTTGCCTGATGACTTGTTTCTGTGATACAACTCCTGCTCCTCAGAGGTGTGATTTGGTTATCCACAGATGTCCTTCAAGGATGCATCTGCAGTCATAACATATGGGTTGTCCTGCCTCAGGCAGCCCTTCGGTCGGATTCCAAAGTCTGGGTCTGGCCTCGGCTGATGTCGCACTTCACCCAACGTCATAGCTCCTGGGGTATAAAGGCATCAGCCGACGCCATTTTCCTCAGTCTTTCTTGCTGCGCGGTGCCCGAAGCAGAAGCTGTTCGCAAGTGCTGGTCGGTCAGATCCAGAGATTTCAGCTACCGAAGACTTCTAAAAAAGCTAAGTACCCTGTTGGGGACTCTTTCTTGCCTCAGCCGATTGTCAGACAAAGTAAATAATTGTTTAACTTGTGGGAAACAAATACCTCATAAGGATTTCCACTCTTACTGCCTTCCTTGCTTAGGCCCAGACCACGACGTATCAGCTTGTTTAGCCTGTGCTTCCTTCAACCGACGGACACTTAGACGTCGGTCGGAGTTTGCTGAAGAGTTTTTTGGCTCTGCTTTTGCATATAAAATGCAGTCAGACTCAGACTACACATTTAGCTAAAAAACGCAAGGAAAAGGACAGACACTCGCGGCCCGCGATTTCGGCTGAAACCACGGTTAGGCCTACCACGAGAGGCCACACAGGCCCCGGCTGAGTCTGCTACAGAAATTCCTACTGAAGAAGCAGGCACACAAGATTTGTCCGACACCATTCCGTTGGACATCTCTACTCCTGCATGTGGGGCAGCTAGACCCCCTGCTTCTATGTCTATCAAGGCCTTCTCCAGGGCTAAAGCAGCTAAACTTTCCAAGGCCTTACCTACAAAAGCTCCCTCTCACAGACCTACCTCAAGTTCTCAGATTCTCAGCCTTGCTGAGGACCTTATTTCTCTGATCAGGGGATCCCAACCTCACCCAGACAGGGCCTCACAACCCCCTCCTGAAAAGAGGCCTAGGTTTGAACCCCCTGAACCTCTCTCCTCTGACTATTCCTCGGATGGTTCAGATTTATCTGACCATCAGGAAGGACCATACTCCCTCACCTTATGAGGATTCTGATGCAGAAGACTCCATTCCTTCTGCCTCCCCTCCAGAAGAATTTTCATTTGGGGAAACTGTACACTCAATGAGGGAACACTTCCAATGGCAGGGTCAGGATTTTTCTGATTCTAGGAAAAGACTAAGGACTTTTTTACACTTACCACAGCATAGGCCTTTAGCCATACCACCTGTACTATCAGTTGTTGATGATGCATACAATGATGCCAGTACTGCCCCTGATTCTCTTCCCCCGGCCCCTGCCAAACCTGACAGATACTACAGGGTCCCGGATTCTCACTTCCACTTGTATAAGGCCCATGCTGCAGACCCAGAAACCATTTCTCAGGGCCCTAAAGGTGTTGCAGCTGCCTCTGCCAAAAAAAACCCTACCCTCTGAAAGAGAATCAAGAGCATTAGAGAGATTGGGTAAAAAGGTTTATACATCTGCTACTCTTTCTGCCAGGGCTTTAAACTGTCAATTTCACATGATACAGTACCAGGAATTTTTGTTAGATCAGCTGAATAAAAAGCTGTCCTCTCCTGAACCTTTAGACCGCAAGTCCCTTCAGGATTTGGTACACAACTCTCAGCAGGTCAGTAATCATTTCTTAAAATGTGGCTATGATGCACTGGAGGCTTCATTTAGATCAGCTATGACTGGAGCAGTGATTCAAAGGCATGCCTGGCTAAAAGAACAATCCTTGCCAGACCATGTTAAGTCTAAACTCCTAGATGCCCCTATGGAGAAACAAAGTTTATTTGGCTCCCCTGCACAGGAAGTTCTAAAGAAAGTGGAAGAAAAAGCAAAATCTGTCCAAACAGTCAAGGATTTTCTGCAGGTCCAACCTCAGAGGTTCAGCAGAAATTGGCCTTCAAAGAATTGGTCTTTTCCAGGCACCTCCAGAGCACAGAGAGGCAGAAATAGACGCCCAAGAGGCAGAGGTCAATCAATGGGTGCCTACAGGGGTCGTCAGTGGCAACCTGCCATCCAGAGAAGTGCCGCCACAGCTGCGACTGCAACCACTTCCACAGGACAGACACAATGACTTGGCTCTGGTTCCGCCTACCAGGGAGCAACTGGAAGCACCCTTGGGCGGAAAGCTAGCTTTATTTTCAAAGAACTGGCATTGCATTACAGGAGACAAATGGACTTTGCAAACAATAGACAAAGGCTACAGGTTTCACTTCCACACACTACCAAAAAAGAGAGGAATGCCAAACCTTCCACCAAGCCAGAAATCAGAGGCTCTAAAACAAATCATCAACTTACTAAGGATGAGAGCAATAGAAAAGGTACCATCTATGGAACAAGGCCAAGGATTTTACTCCAGACTATTCCTTGTACCAAGAAAAGAAAATCAATGGAGGCCTATTCTCGACTTGTCCGCACTGAACACATATCTCATTGTTCCAAAATTCAAGATTCTGACCCTACAGCAACTTCTTCCCATGTTGGGCAAGGAGTCTTGGCTGGTGACTCTAGATCTCAAGGAGGCACACCTGCACGTCCCTATACGACCAGATTGCAGAAGACACCTCAGATTTCTTGCAGGATCAGAACATTATCGATTCTCAGCATTGCCCTTTGGCTCATCTACTGCGCCCAGAGTATTCATGAAATGCCTGGCATCAGTAATTGCACATTGCAGGCTTCAGGGAATTCAAATCTACCCATACCTGGACGACTGCCTAATACAAGCGGACAACAAGACAAAAATAATAAAGGATTTGGCCTATGTCATACAACTGCTGCAAGCCTTGGGATACACAGTCAACATACAAAAGTCAAGACTAGTGACATCCCAAAGGATAACATTTTTGGGTACAGAACTGGACACTAACTCAGATGGCTTTTCTCACAGAAGAAAAACAAAAGCAACTACCAGTCTACTTCATGGCATTAACAAGACAAACTCAGCTTACTGCAAGGAAAGTTCTGCAGGCCCTGGGTTACATGGCATCCTGCATAATCTTGATCCCACATGCCAGGCTGCATATGAGAAAATTACAATGGTACCTAAGGAATGTATGGTCTCAACACAGACACAGTCTAGAAGCCCTGATACCAATCATTCCATGCCTGAAAAAAGAATTCCTGTGGTGGGCTCAGGCCTGCCAGATCAACAGAGGATTGCCTTTCCACAAACCACATCCAAGGCAGACCATCACCACGGACGCCTCAGACCTAGGCTGGGGGGCACACATGGAAGACAAGTGTATCAAAGGCCTATGGTCCCAAGACCAGCTGAATCTACACATAAATCTAAAGGAGATGCTGGCAGTGAAGCATGCAATCGAGGCATTCAAATCATTCCTCCAGCAAGGACACCTGCTGATAAGGATGGACAATACCACAGTCATGTGGTACATCAACATACAGGGAGGCACACATTCATACCCTCTATACCGGATGGCTATGGACCTGTGGAACTTAGGCCTGAATCTCAACATCCAACTGTAGGCCAAATTCGTACCAGGAAAAGAGAATTCACTAGCAGACAGCTTAAGCAGAACTACCACGGATGCTCACGAATGGATGCTGCATCCAGACATCTTCAAAACCATAACAAAGAAATGGGGAATGCCAGAGATAGACCTGTTCGCCTCCCCACTCAACCACCAACTGAAGAAATTCTGCTCAAGAGTATACCACCCACAAGCCTGGAGGGTGGACTCACTTTCTTTCAGCTGGAAGGCCCTGACAGTATATGCCTTTCCACCTCTCCCATTGATGTACAAAGTTCTACTGAAGATCAGAGAGGAACAGCCAAAGGTAATTCTGATAGCTCCAGACTGGCCAAGGCAGCATTGGTACCCGCTACTGAGAAGCATGTCTCGGACGAACTCATGGCCTCTACCTCTGTGTCCTTTACTTCTAACGCAGAGCAACTACAAGACCCTGCATCCAAACCTAAAAACCCTGCAGCTAACTGCTTAGAAAATTGCATAAAACAAAACCAACCTGTTTTATCTCAGAGGGTTAAGGACATTATCCTGGAGGCTCGCAGACCCTCCACAAGGAAAACATATTCAGCCAAATGGAAGAGATTCCTCATTTGGAGTGCAGCAAAGGGAACAAATGTCACACTGGCAAACCTAGCACACATCCTAGAATACTTAGCAGAACTGTTCCACAATGGCCTGTCCTATTCTTCCATTAAGATTCATGCATCAGCAATTTCAGCAGAGTACAACATGGATCCTCCTGTCTTCTCTCATCCTCTCCTCAGACAATTTTTGAGAGGGATCAAAAATGTAAAACCTCCAAGGAAACCACCTCTGCCTGCATGGGATCTCAATTTTGTGCTAGAAAAATTAACACTTCCCCCTTTTGAACCAGCAGCAACAGCAGACTTACAGTTCTTATCTTGGAAAACTGCCTTCCTGCTAGCAATCACTTCAGCAAGAAGGGTATCCGAGTTACAGGCATTAATGGCAATGCAGCCTTTCCTTATCTTTCACCAGGATTGAGTGTCTCTGAGAACCAATCCTACTTTTATGCCAAAGGTGGTATCCAGGGTATCCTTGAACCAAGCTATTCATTTACCTACATTCTTTCCTAACCCACAGAACAGGGGGGAAAAACTACTACACACCTTGGATGTACACAGACAACTGCGCTACTATCTGGACAGAACTAAGGCCAGCAGAAAAACTGACCAGCTTCTGGTAGCATATGCAACAGGAGTGCAAGGAAAAGCAATTTCAAAACAGACAATCTCAAAATGGATAGGAAATTGCATTCGATTCTGCTACTCGTTTCATGGAAAGACAACTCCTGAAAATATCAGGCCTCACTCCACAAGAGCTACAGCCACCACTACAGCTTTCCTACGAGGAGTGGCTACCAAAGACATTTTAGAAGCTGCTACTTGGAGCTCCGTGCATACATTTGCCAAGCATTACAATCTTCCTTTATACTCCAGATCCCGAGCAGGTTTTGCAACTGCAGTTTTACAAGGGATCTTAACTACACCATCATTATCTTAGTGCCTCCTCCCCCAGTTTGGCTATGGTATTCTACCCATATGTTATGACTGCAGATGCATCCTTGAAGGACATAGTACAGTTTTGTACCTACCATAAATGTAGATGTCCGATAGGTATGCATCTGCAGTCAGGATTACCCTCCTTCCCCTCTGTGGTATTCCTAGGGTACTTACCCCTCTCTTAGCTAGCTGGGGGAATCTATGATGGTGTATTTGTTTGTATGTATATATGTATATGTACTTTTTGATTTCTACTGTTCGGAATTTTCTACTTTTATACAAATTTAGCCTTCCTAGAGGGCACCTGGCATCTGGGGCAAGAAACACTGAGGAAAATGGCGTTGGCTGATGCCTTTTATACCCCAGGAGCTATGACGTCGGGTGAAGTGCAACATCAGCCGAGGCCAGACCCAGACTTTGGAATCCGGCCGACTGAAGGGCTGCCTGAGGCAGGACAACCCATGTTTTATGACTGCAGATGCATACCTATCGGACATCTACATTTATGGTAGGTACAAAACTGTACTTTCCTCAGACTGTCAAATGTGTGTGCAGACCCTGCAATTATTTCCTTAACTACTGCTGTAGACCAATTGGTAACCGTAATCACTTTTCTTTGACAAAGGTGCAAAACCTTTTGAAAAATTTGGGAAAGTATATTTTTCCACTTTATCCCATGGAATTTTAAACTGCCAAGCTCACATGTTAATGTTTTTGCTTCTGGCTTTTGAGAACATGGAAAAGTTGAACTGTCAACCCTCCTGTCCTCTAAGCTGAAAAATTCTTTCTCTTGTTTCTTCTTTTCATGTGATTAAGCATGACTTCATTAAGTGTACCTGTGAAGCTGCTGATGGTCTCCAGTATGGCTGATTCTGGGTTAGTGAGATTTGGTCTAGGTTTTCCTGAAGATATCAATTCTGTGATTAAGTTCTCCCCTTGTTAAACGAAGTCTTGTTAGTACCTTCTGCTAATGAGGGTACTTAAGAAATTTGGGAAGAGTGAAAATTTGATTCATGGTTGGGGGTGTGACTCATTTTCTGTCCCCTATTAGCCCTAGGGGTCTATACAAGCCTAGCCATAACTATTCCCTGGCTATTGCTTCCCACAAATACTTTCCTGGACCCCTGTCTAGCAGGGCTACTAATGTGATCCCTGGGGTGAATTTCCTATATCCCATCCAATCGTCAAGGTTCCTCTTGAAGAGGAGGCCCTTGAGGTGCTCTGTCTGACATGTATGGGCAGCCTATTCCAGAGTAGGTGGAGTCTCTGGGTCAGGAACCTAGTAGTAGGCGATATGCGACAGAGTATAGCAGGAGTTGCTTTATGCTGACCGTCTAAAGAATCTGCTTTAGGCCTGTGATTCTTTTCTAGTTGTTGCAGATGTCTTGTGAGGTACATACCAAACGGGGCATTGTGTTCTATAACTGCTCTGAGAGATGAATACAGAGGGACAATGATCTTTTTTTCTGGATGAAAAGCCCTTAGTGATGAGGTGTGCCACGTAGAAGGACTTTCTAATGGTTGTTGCTATGTGGTTATCAAAGGCGAGACCACTGTCCACCGGTGTCCCATGGTCTCATCGCACTTTTGGTGTTTAGTATACTGCCACCTATGTGGTAGTTGACAGGTACGTGGTTTTTCCCGAAGGGGACAACTATACATTTCTTGGCATTTAGCTTGAGCCCATGGCTCTGGCACCAGGCATCTGTTTCAGTAAGGCCCTTTTGCAGTATATCCACATCATTTGGTTATTCAGTAATGGCTCCCAGCTTGCAGTTGTCTGTGAACCTTGTAAGCCAGAGTCCCTTAGTGTTGGCCTGTACTTCAGAGAAGTGAATGCCAAACAAGAGTGGTCCCAGGACAGAACCCTACGGTACACCACTTGTCACTTGTCTGGAGCTGGATTTGGAGTTGGCCTATTTTTACAGTGTATATTCTGTAAGTAAGCCAGTTTGCAACTCAAGTGACATAGGGATTTAGTGCCCAGCTTAGTAAGTTTATCTATGATTCCAGAGTGGGGAATAGTGTTTAAAGCCTTGGCGAGGTCCAAGTAGGCTGTGGGGAACCACCTTACTCTCGTCTACGGCTCTGGAGATTGATTTGAAGAAGTCTATCCGGTTCAGGAGGCAAGATTGGCCCTTCACGAACCCAACTTGATGGGACAGTACTTCCTGGGATCCAAAGTGGATAACCCATTGTGGAGTGGGATGATTGTAGCTGTGCGCCTCTCTGTGGGCACATAGCCTGAGCAATGATTAAACATGAGACATATGCCCTAGGGCAGATAGCCTAGTATGAACCTAAGAACCTATAAGTGAGGTGCCAGTTAATTTTGTAGTTCATGCAGTACACAGCCCGGGATGTCGTCTGGTCCCATGGATGCTGTATTCTTGGCTTTGGAGAGTGCGGTATTTACCTGAGTGGCCGTGATTACCAGAATTTGGTATTCTTTTGGTATTGAGATGGGCCTTTTTAGGGGGTGAGGGGGATGATCTGCCAGGATATTGGCAGTATCCTTGAGATTAGTATAGTATATCTAGTGCCATTCTGCTGTAGCTCGGAGCAGATCTGAGTATTGCCATTTAGATTCTTGACTTGACTATAGAATGCCTTGTGGTTGTCTTTGGAATCTTTGACAATTTTGTTTTTGTAACTAGCTTTGGAAGATTTTGAGGGATCTCTGCTTTCTACTGAGGCTGGTGAGTTTTTTTTTTTTAATTCTGGGTTCTTACTCTTGTTTGCTTTGGAGAAGTTTCTTACGGAGTTTTTCTTAAAGGGAGGTGAGATGTGTATGTCAAGGGAGATTTAGCTTATGGTCTGATCTGACCAACGAGGGGGTGATCACTGGTGTGTAGCTTCCGATTTCCAATGTTGGTAATGACCAGGACTAGAATATTGCTACCCCTGGTGAAACTGAGTTAGTTGCTCTAGGGCATTGGAATTTATGAATTCAGAGAACTGTTGAGGAAAGGTGTTAGTACAGGAGTAGTTTTACCAGTTAATGGCAGGGTAGTTGAAATCACCCAGTATTAGGGTGTTTGGTTGAATCTTAATATTTTCCAGTTTGTTTAGAAAGGTGTAGTAAGAATCTTGGGGCATGGTGGGGGGGGATCTGTAGCAAGCTGCAGTTTGTATTGCAGTCTTGCCTAGTGTTAGTTGCACCTGGAGAATTTCAAATGCATTGTGTTGGGCAACCAGCCTGGAGGTGTGAATATCCTTGGTGAATATGGACACTCCTCCACCTTTAGTGTTTCGGTCCTGGTTTGGTGGCCGAAAAGTGTGATATGAGTTGTAGCCTGATATTGCAGGGGCGCTCTCTGGAGCTTTGAACCAGGGCTCTGTTACTGCACAGATATCGATGTTCTCCATTTTTAGTAGAGCCTCGAAAGAGTGCATCTTGAGGTTTAGACTTCTAGCACAGAGTAGCATTACCTTCAGATTTTGCTTGCTTGTACCAGTTACGGTGGTAGTTTTGTCCTTTGAACCTTGCCTAAAAAAGGCACCATAGGGATGGCAAGAGCAGTAGCCAGTAACCTGAATCCCAGGGGTGACTGGTGCAAGCCATCTCTTTCAAAACATTGTGGTTTGTCGATGGTCATCCCAGGCAGAGAGATACTGGATCTCCTTTGCATACCACCAGAAGCTTAGCCAAATTTTGAAGTCAGTCATTTTGTCCTTATACTGTGGTATCCTTCTGGGCGTGTGGTATCATTCTGGGCAATGGCAGGATGCTACAACGGGCTAGGGTCATGCCTGAGCTACATAATCCGAGAGATCTTCCATGTCTCTCCATGTAGTCCAGGGAAGCAAGTCTGAAGTCATTAATTCCAACATGGACAGTGACTGTTATATTTGTACCTGTTGTGGAGTGACTTTGAGTGCATGCGTTGTGGTGGATCCTGGCACCCGACAGGCAACTAACTGTAATTTTCGCCTTGTTCAGCCTGGTGAGTGGGTCATCAGTGTGTCTGACTGCAGATACACCTATGACTAAAGTGTTGGGTACGTTGTCTTGCCTTAGTGGCTTCTGTTGGGTGGTACACTGGTGGTGTGAGCTGTGTGACACTTTGGTTGTGTTTTTGGGGGGGGGGGTTGTTTGCGCTTCAGCTTCGGAGGTCCTTGCTTCTTGGGGCAGGTTAATGTTAAGAGCCTCCGCATATGTGGGTTTTGTGTTGCCATGTGTGGGTTTTGAAGGACTGTGTGTGAGGTGTGTGGGTGTTAACCTTCTCCTCTTGACTGTCTAGCACAATCTTTGCTGACGAGAGCTTTGCTTCCAGTTTGGCTATGTAAGTGCATCTCTCGCAGGTTGTAGTGTTTGGTGGGAGGAGGAGAGGGTTGTTTGTGTACATGAGGTAATTGCTGCATTGCCCAGTATGCCTAGATTCACCAGGTGGACAGGAGAAATCACCGGAAGCTGTCCCTTGGACATGGCTGGTTAGGTGCTTTCTTTGTGTAGTAAAGAGCAGTTTTCTCTCACTTTTTGGCAAGGTAGTTGCAGGCTGTCTAGTGCCTACGACTATTTTCTGTTTATTACCAAGGAGAGGTGAGTGCTTGTAAGACATTAAGGTTTCCTAGTGCTTTTTAGCGAGTTTTAGAGCAAGTGCTAGTCACAAATATACCGATTTTATTGCTACTGCTGATAGACTAGCTAGATGCTCTTCGTGTTTCACTGTTGCAGTCATTACATTTGGGTAATCCTGCTGGCAGGTTGTCCTCGGTCGGCTTGAATTCCAAAGTCTTGAGTCCTGCATCTGTTGCTGTCTTCTTTTCCATGACATCAGGTCGTCAGAGGTATAAAACATGCAGCCAACGCCATTTTCTTTGAGTCTTTCTTGCCGTGCAGTGCCCGAAGCAGAAGCATTTTGCAAGTGCCGGTTGGCCGACTACTGAAATATTCGAGTTTGAGTTTCAGAACCGAAGTCTTCACTAAACCCAAGTACCCCACTGGGGAAACATTTTTTCTTGCTTTTTACCGATGTCCGAAAAAATTAATTGTATTACATGTGAGAAGCAAATGCCTCATAAGGATTTCCATTTATACTGTATTCCTTGCCTAGACCCTTATCACAACGTGCCTGGCTGTCGGTTTTATACTGTATTCCTTGCCTAGACCCTTATCACAACGTGCCTGGCTGTCGGTTTTGTGCTAGATTTAACTAACGCACTATTAAGCGTCTGTATATGTTTGCATCAAAGTATTCTGGAAACTGATTTAACTACCCAGAAATGTCGGATAGCAATCAGACTACCGGAGTACATAAAAACACAAAGAAAAGGACAGAGAAAGGCAGTAGAGATCCAAAACAGACTAATTTAAGCCAGTCGCCGGTACTCACTGAGGTGCTTTCGCAGCCCCTGATACCTGCTACCTTCAAGTCGCAGGCAACTACCGGCACCCATGTGGTGTCCGGCATGCCGCAAGATACTCTATGTATTAGACTGACGGATGTATCTCCTTCAGATGGGTCAGGAGCCGCTGAGCAGGCACCAGCTTCTGAGGGTATATTAAGACCTCAGCATTTATATATCAAACCGATGACCGCTGCAAAACAAAAGGAACTTCTAAAACTAAAAAAAAAAGACTCCTCTTCTGATCAGGAATTATCTATACCTCCCTATGAGGATTCCGATGCTGAGGAGTCTATTCCATCTGCATCTCCTCCAGAGGAATTTTCATTTGGAGAAACCTTGCATACTTTGAGGGAGCATTTTTCACTGGGAGAGTCAAGACTTCTCAGAATCAGAGGCTCGGGGATTTCCTTCTCCCTCAGCACAAGCCTTTAGCCATTCCCCGTTTTAGACATTGTGGATTGTGTTTTCAGAGTCGAGCTTGACCCCTGCCTCCTTACCTCCAGCTCCCAGTAAGCCTGACGGATATTACAGGGTCCCTGACTCATAAATTTGTATTTGGAAACCCTGCTGCTGATCCTGAAACTATTTCATAGAGTCCAAAGGGGGAGTTAAGGTGTCAACAGCAATAAATCCTACCCCCTCTGACAGAGATTCAAGGGCACTAGACAGATGGGGAAAAAAGGCTTATACATCTGCAACCTTTGCAGTCAGGGCCTTAAACTGCCAATTTCATATGCTTACGTACCAACAGCATGTTATGGGATTGCTGAAACAGAAAATGATGATTTCAGAATGTGCAGAAAATAAAGAATTGCATTAATTATTGCATGCAGCTGAACAAGTTGGAAAGCATACTTTGCAATGTGGTTTTGATTCCTTAGAGGCCTCCTGCAGGGCTGCAGTTACTGGATCTGGGATTAGGGGGCATGCCTGGTTAAAGGAACAAAATTTGCCTGATCACGTTAAGCTAAATTGCTAGATGCACCTTTATAGCATGATTTTCTGTTTGGTAATGAGGAAGAGGTTTTAAAGAAAATGGAAGACAAAGCTAAGTCTATGCAAACTGTTAAAGACTTCTTACAAGTGCAGCCAGCAAGATTCAGTAGACACTGGCCTACTAAGGGATGGACATATCCTGCTTATGATTCCCAGTCTAGGGGTAGGTCTAGACGGTAGGGGCAGAGCTCAAGGTTCTTTTAGGCCTAGAACAGGAGTTCTCCTGCTCCAGACTTCTGGTGAGGGCAGGGGTCAGTCCTTTCAAACAGACCCAATGACCTGCCTTTTCAGCTGCCAGTAGATTCTCGTCTGGCAGCTCCTTTGGGAGGAAGACTGTCTCTTTTCAAGGAAAATTGGGATTTAATTACTCAAGACAGATGGGTGTTGGATATCATTCACCACGTTTACAGGTTTTATTTCATACATTGCCCCTTCCAAAGGCATGCCAGACGTTCCTCCGCCACAAAGGAAAGAGGCTCACAAGCAAATTTCTCAGTTACTCCAAATAGGGGCCATTCAGCCAGTCCCTGTATCAGAAAGGGGCCTAGGATTTTATTCTCGCCTGTTCCTAGTACCAAAGAAGGGGAACACGTGGAGACCAATTTTGGATTTATCTATCCTCAACACTTATTTGGACATTCCCAAGTTCAAGATGTTGACGTTACAACAGCTTTTACCTCTGCTGGGCAAAGATCACTGGATGGTAACTTTAGATCTCAAGGAAGCTTACCTTCATGTGCCTATAAGACTGAGTTGCAGGAAGTATCATGCGTTTCGAGCTGGAAATTCTCATTATCAGTTCTCTGCATTGCCCTTTGGCTTATCTACTGCCCAGAGTATTCACAAAGGTTCTGGCTCCAGTGATAGCTTACTTCAGGCTAAAAGGAATTCAAATCTATCCTTACTTGGTCGACTGCCTGATTCTGGCTCAAGAAAAGGAAGACCTTCTACAGCATCTGGAATATGTTATAGCAGTGCTAAGTTGCCTAGGGTATTCTGTGAACGAAATAAAGTCCAGTCTAGTACCCTCTCAAGACATGTGCTTTCTGGGTGTGAGACTGAATACAGCAGCCCAGATGGCCTTTTTAACCCCGGACAAACAAAAGAGTCTATCACTTTACTTCCATCAACTATCTCATCAGTCCGCTGACTGCAAGGACAGTCCTTCAAGCATTAGGGTTCATGGCATCTTGTATTCTGGTGCTTCCCAATGCCAAACTGCATATGAGGAAGCTACAATGGTATCTCAAAAATGTATGGACACAGCACTGCCAGGATTTGGACACTGTCATTCAAATAATACCTTGCCTTCAAAAGAATTTTTGTGGTGGGCTCAGGAATGTCACCTAAACAAGGGACTCTCTGTGACCCGGCCAGAGGCGAGTCAGATTTTAACGACAGATGCCTCGGACATTGCTTGGGGAGCTCATCTGAATGGAAAGTGGATACAAGACAAGTGGCCTGCCAGACTACAGCATCTACATATCAACATGAAGGAGATGTTAGCAGTCCAGTTTGCATTAATGGCTTTCAAGGAGTTACTTCTTCCAGGGCAGGTGTTGATTCTAACAGACAACACAACTGTCATGTGGTACATCAACAAGCAAGGGGGAACACATTCTTATCCTCTATGCAGGCAAGCAATGATTTTATGGGAGACTGCGCTAAGCTTGCAACTAACTCTTCAGGCAAGGTTTCTGCCAGGAGCACAGAACTCCTTAGCAGATGTGTTAAGCAGACAAATCATGGATCCCCACGAGTGGAAACTGGATCTTCATGTATTTCAGAAATTGACAGTGTCATGGGGAACTCCAGACATAGATCTGTTCGCTTCTCCACTAAACCACCAGCTGCCAAAGTTTTGCACAAAGGGGTTTCATCACACAGCTTGGAAAGTGGATGCTCTGTCTTTCAGTTGGAAAAACCTTCATGTGTATGCCTTTCCACCTCTGCCGCTTCTTCCAAAGGTGCTATTAAAAGTCAGACAAGACAAGCCAAGGATGATTTTGATAGCTCCAGATTGGCCTCGGCAACACTGGTACCCACTACTAAGGAGTCTGGTAAGGAAACCTCCATGGCCTTTACCTCTGATTCCTCATCTGTTATCTCAGAAGGACGGTCATCTGCTCAGTGTCAAGCTTCACTCTTCATCTAACAGCCTGGCATATTCTGTGTTGAAACACAGCAGGTCTCAACTTCCTCAACAAGTTTTAAATGTGATTATGGAAGCTAGAAGACCTAGTACAAGGAAAGTGTACGAGAAAAATGGAAGAGATTTTTATTTTGGAGTACAGCAAAGAATTTGGAGATTTCTGAGCCTAATTTGAGTGTGGCTCTTCAATATCTTACTGAGTTATTGGACAAAGGTTTGTCCTTCTCTTCCATTAAGATTCATGCTGCAGCAATTTCAGCTCACTATGATTGTGACCCACCATTGTTTTCGCATCCTTTGCTCAAGCAGTTTCTTAGAGGGGCAAAGAATATAAGACCCCACGTAGAGCTCCTACTCCTGCTTGGGATCTCAATTTTGTGTTGGAAAAACTTACTCTACAACCTTTTGAGCCTCGCGGCTACTGCTGAATTGAAATACTTGTCATGGAAGACTGCTTTTCTGTTGGCTATTACTTCTGCAAGAAGGGTGTCTGAGTTGCAGGCCCTTATGGCAGTAGAGCCCTTTTGATTTTCCATAAGGATAGGGTATCATTACGTACTAATCCTTCCTTTATGCCTAAGGTGGTTTCTAGTGTGGCTTTAAACCAAACTATTCATTTGCCTACTTTTATGCAGACCCCAAAATAAAGGGGAAAAGATTTTGCACACTTTAGATGTACACAGGCAATTGCGTTATTATTTAAGCAGGACTAAGGATTTTAGGCAGTCTCAGCAGTTGTTTGTTTCTTTTGCTTTGAGTTCGCAGGGCAAGCCTGTGTCAAAACAAACTATTTCTAGGTGGATTGGGTTTTGCATTGCATTTTGTTATTCCCATCATGGCAAGGAGATTCCAGCTGGGATTAGGCCTCATTCCACTAGGGCTACTGCCACTTCAACAGCATTTCTAAGGGGGGTGGCAACTAAGGATATTTTGGAGGCAGCTACTTGGAGTTCAGTGCATACTTTCTCCAAGCATTATCACCTTCCTATCTACTCTAAGTCTAGGGCTGGTTTTGCCACAGCTGTTTTGCAAGGCATGTTGTCAGCTCCTACTTCTACTTCTTTATGATTTGCCAGCCTCCCTTACCTCTGCTTTGGGATTCTACCCAATAGTAAGGACTGCAGCAATGTGGAACGAAGAACATAGTACAGTTTTGTACCTACCATAAATGTAGATGTTCGAGGATCCACATTGCTGCAGTCCAATTTACCCTCCCTCCTTCCCCTCTCTGTTTAGGGGTGGTTGTGTAGGTGAGGTTATATGCTGCTATTCTTGTATATATTTTTGTATATTTTGTACATAGTTTTGGTGCAGGTATTTTGGGCCTTGTCTTTTTAGGGTCTTCTGACATCTGGGGCAAGAAAAGACTGAGGATATGACGTCGGTCATGCGCATTAGTACCCTGACGTACTGACGTCAGTCTAATGCGCCCTGACCGACGTCAGCCATATACTCTGGTATTCGGGCCGACTGGACAGCGGACTACCCAATAGTAAGGACTGCAGCAATGTGGATCCTCGAACATCTACATTTATGGTAGGTACAAAACTGTACTTTTTCTCTCACTTTTTGGCAAGGTAGTTGCAGGCTGTCTAGTGCCTACGACTATTTTCTGTTTATTACCAAGGAGAGGTGAGTGCTTGTAAGACATTAAGGTTTCCTAGTGCTTTTTAGTGAGTTTTAGAGCAAGTGCTAGTCACAAATATACCGATTTTATTGCTACTGCTGATAGACTAGCTAGATGCTCTTCGTGTTTCACTGTTGCAGTCATTACATTTGGGTAATCCTGCTGGCAGGTTGTCCTCGGTCGGCTTGAATTCCAAAGTCTTGAGTCCTGCATCTGTTGCTGTCTTCTTTTCCATGACATCAGGTCGTCAGAGGTATAAAACATGCAGCCAACGCCATTTTCTTTGAGTCTTTCTTGCCGTGCAGTGCCCGAAGCAGAAGCATTTTGCAAGTGCCGGTTGGCAGACTACTGAAATATTCGAGTTTGAGTTTCAGAACCGAAGTCTTCACTAAACCCAAGTACCCCACTGGAGAAACATTTTTTCTTGCTTTTTACCGATGTCCGAAAAAATTAATTGTATTACATGTGAGAAGCAAATGCCTCATAAGGATTTCCATTTATACTGTATTCCTTGCCTAGACCCTTATCACAACGTGCCTGGCTGTCGGTTTTGTGCTAGATTTAACTAACGCACTATTAAGCGTCTGTATATGTTTGCATCAAAGTATTCTGGAAACTGATTTAACTACCCAGAAATGTCGGATAGCAATCAGACTACCGGAGTACATAAAAACACAAAGAAAAGGACAGAGAAAGGCAGTAGAGATCCAAAACAGACTAATTTAAGCCAGTCGCCGGTACTCACTGAGGTGCTTTCGCAGCCCCTGATACCTTCAAGTCGCAGGCAACTACCGGCACCCATGTGGTGTCCGGCATGCCGCAAGATACTCTATGTATTAGACTGACGGATGTATCTCCTTCAGATGGGTCAGGAGCCGCTGAGCAGGCACCAGCTTCTGAGGGTGTATTCAGACCTCAACATTTATATATCAAACCGATGACCGCTGCAAAACAAAAGGAACTTCTAAAACTAAAAAAAAAAGACTCCTCTTCTGATCAGGAATTATCTATACCTCCCTATGAGGATTCCGATGCTGAGGAGTCTATTCCATCTGCATCTCCTCCAGAGGAATTTTCATTTGGAGAAACCTTGCATACTTTGAGGGAGCATTTTTCACTGGGAGAGTCAAGACTTCTCAGAATCAAAGAGGCTCGGGGATTTCCTTCTCCCTCAGCGCAAGCCTTTAGCCATTCCCCGTTTTAGACATTGTGGATTGTGTTTTCAGAGTCGAGCTTGACCCCTGCCTCCTTACCTCCAGCTCCCAGTAAGCCTGACTGATATTACAGGGTCCCTGACTCATAAATTTGTATTTGGAAACCCTGCTGCTGATCCTGAAACTATTTCATAGAGTCCAAAGGGGGAGTTAAGGTGTCAACAGCAATAAATCCTACCCCCTCTGACAGAGATTCAAGGGCACTAGACAGATGGGGAAAAAAGGCTTATACATCTGCAACCTTTGCAGTCAGGGCCTTAAACTGCCAATTTCATATGCTTACGTACCAACAACATGTTATGGGATTGCTGAAACAGAAAATGATGATTTCAGAATGTGCAGAAAATAAAGAATTGCATTAATTATTGCATGCAGCTGAACAAGTTGGAAAGCATACTTTGCAATGTGGTTTTGATTCCTTAGAGGCCTCCTGCAGGGCTGCAGTTACTGGATCTGGGATTAGGGGGCATGCCTGGTTAAAGGAACAAAATTTGCCTGATCACGTTAAAGCTAAATTGCTAGATGCACCTTTATAGCATGATTTTCTGTTTGGTAATGAGGCAGAAGAGGTTTTAAAGAAAATGGAAGACAAAGCTAAGTCTATGCAAACTGTTAAAGACTTCTTACAAGTGCAGCCAGCAAGATTCAGTAGACACTGGCCTACAAAAAATTGGTCCTTTCCTGTCAGACAGAGCTCAAAGGGGCAAATCCAGATGCCCAAAGGGTTCCAGATACCAGGCGCAAGATTCATACAGGTCAAAGCAATGGGACGCATCTACCTCCAAATCAGGGGGAGATGAAGCGCAAGCCTACAGTAAAAGTCCCAATGACTTCCCTCTGCCTACACCAAGCACTTATCTTTTGACAGCACCCTTAGGGGGAAAATTAGCACTTTTTGCTCAAAATTGGCAGTTAATAACCTGGGACAAGTGGGTACTAAACATAGTATCACAGGGATACAGATTCCATTTCCACACCAATGGCAGACGGTTGGCCAGATCTGCCCACAAATCAGTGGGCAGAGGCACAGAAACAGGTTACGTCCCTCATGGATATGGGGGCCATTCAACCAGTACCAGAACAGGAAAAAGGACAAGGTTTTTACTCGAGACTGTTCTTGGTACCCAGAAAGGACAAGGCCTGGCGGCCAATACTGGATTTATCAATTTTGAACACATACCTGGACATTCCAAAATTCAAAATGCTGACTTTGCAGCAGCTTCTGCCCATGCTGGGCAAGAATGCTTGGCTGGTGACATTGGACCTAAGAGGCATACCTGCATGTCCCAATAAGACAATCGTGCAGAAGATACCTCAGATTCAAGGCTGGCTTAATGCATTACCAATTCTCTGCACTGCCCTTTGGCTTATCTACTGCGTCCAGGGTCTTTACAAAGTGCCTGACACCAGTAATTGCGTTTTGCAGACAAGTGTACAAATATATCCTTACTTGGGATGACTGTCTCATTCAAGCAGCAAACAAGGACACTCTTCTTCGACACCTGGCGTTTGTGAAAAGGCTTCTAACATGCCTAGGGTACACAGTAAACGAAAATAAATCGCAACTGGTACCCTCTCAAAAGATAACATTCCTGGGTGCAAGCTTGCATACAACTGCCCAGATGGCTTACCTTACGCCAGACCAACAAAGGCAACTGACTACTTCAAACTGATGGCAACAAAAACCCAGTCTTCTGCAAGACTAATTCTGCAGGCTCTGGGCTTCATGGCATCCTGCATCCTACTAATTCCATATGCAAGACTGCATATGAGGAAACTTCAATGGTACCTAAAAAGTTTATGGAGTCAATATTCACACAGTCTGGAAACGGTGATTCCTCTCATTCCCTGCCTGCAACAGGAGTTACTATGGTGGGCAAAGGCCTGTCACAAAAATATGGGACGGCCCTTCACTCTACCCCCTGCCAGCCAAACCTTAACAGACTCATCAGGTTATGCCTGGGGGGCCCACATGGCAGGAAGATGCATTCAGAGCATATTGGCACCAAAACAAATGCATCTACATATCAACCAGAAAGATGCTAGCTGTTTAAAATGCCCTCACAGCTTTCATGGATTTACTTCATTCAGCACAACTACTGATAAAGATAGACCACACCACAGTCATGTGGTATATAAACAAGCAAGGGGGCAAACACTCATATCCCCTTTGCAGATTAGCCATGGCACTGTGGGACACAACTTTGACCTACCAAATAAATCTTAAAGCCCAGTTCTTGCCAAAACACTCTGGCAGACGATTTAAGCAGAAACCTTATGGATCCTCACGAGTGGATTTACTTCATTCAGCACAACTACTGATAAAGATAGACAACACCACAGTCATGTGGTATATAAACAAGCAAGGGGGCAAACACTCATATCCCCTTTGCAGATTAGCCATGGCACTGTGGGACACAACTTTGACCTACCAAATAAATCTTAAAGCCCAGTTCTTGCCAAAACACTCTGGCAGACGATTTAAGCAGAAACCTTATGGATCCTCACGAGTGGAAACTAAATCCACAAGTCTTCAGCATAAGAGAAATGGGGGAGCCCAGACATAGATCTATTTGCCTCTCCTCAAAATGATCAGTTGAAAAGATTCTGCACAAGGACTTATCGCAGACAAGCATGGAAAGTGGACGCCCTATCCTTCAGTTGGAAAAACCTATCCGTTTACGCCTTTTCTCCTCTGCCTT